>NC_134687.1:566744063-567044063 GCF_050947455.1 Rhinoderma darwinii | reverse complement strand
GATTTTGCCTCCATGGAGCACATTATATTGTTTTTCCAAAGATTAATGTCAGTTTCCAGTGAACATGCTTTGCAGATTTATTTAACACACGACCATTGCTTAATAGGAATATTTGTGTTTTTTATTTCGGAAAAGTGTCACCTAATCCATAATCCGAGATCACAACATTTTATTATATTTTCTCCACTATGCTACAGTGCCAAAATATATGACCCCTTTACTTAACCCCTACCATTTTATATTAAAATTAGAATGTATTTGCCATTGTAATTGTTTATAAAAGAGTCCTTCAATGGTATTCCTACAGCAGAATTACTTTTTTGACATGTCAATGATAGATTAAAGGGGTTTGGATAATCACTAAAGGGATTGTCTTGTATGCTTTAAGAGTGAGTGTCTCTCGCTCTGGTGCACCCAGTGCATCTATATATCACATAGGCGGCTATTTGGCGTCTGGTCTTGGTGGCTACCAATTAAGTACACCTAGCTACGGGTGTTACATTTTTGAGGAGATTCTTTTTTATGTGCTTTAGCAGATGAATCATGCTGCTTCAAGAACAATCAAGAAGATTAGGAAAAATGCAGGAATAAAATCTATTGGCTTAGAGTAATACTGGGGATGATTTGTCAAAAAAAAAAGTGCCAAGGAAAAGTGGAGCTGTTGCCCATAACAGCCAATCAGATGTCTTCTTTTATTTTTAAAAACACCTCTGAAAAATGCAATCCGATTGACTGCTATGCGAAACTCGTTCATTTTTCCCTTACACTAATTTTATGAAATCTCCCTCTTGTGAGCAAATGGAAATAGGCTTTAATTTTCTGAGAACTGGTCCAGTTTTTAACGATATGCATGTGGACCTTGGAAACAAGCAGGTGAAAAGCTTTATGAGTGGCACAGGTCTTTATAAATAACCATTACCACTCCAGGCTGGATTTCATGTGTATTCATTATCAAGACACTTGATTAACGTTAATCTCTGTGTATGAGGCTGAACATCGCTGCTGTGTAAATGAATGGAGAGGAGTGTATGATGCTGACTGGTCACTGATTGGTCAGCATCATACACGTAAACAGGCCCAGTTAAAAACACAATACACGCCCAGTTGGATATAACGAAAAAAAAACGCCCAATTGTCCATTTTAAAGCTCATTTGCATATATATAAAATAGCTCATAACTTGGCCAAAAATTAAGGTTTAAAAAAAACAACAAACGTTACTGTTATCTACATTGCAGCGCCGATCACATGCAATAGGAGATAGGGATTTGAGAATCTGGTGACAGAGCCTCTTTAACCTTGCAGTGTAGCAACTAGTCAGGGCTCTATGGGGGGGGGGATAATTCTCCCCTATAGAGCCCTCTGCTGTCAGTAAAACGCCCAGACCCCCCCCGCCTGCAGTATACTCCCGGCCCCCCCAGCGTTGGCCGACCCCTTTTAAATTAGTAGGGGCAGGAAGCTGAGCGCAGTATAAGGGCCTGTTCACATCAGCGTTGGCTTTCCGTTCCGGGATTCCGTCGGAGGTTTCCGTCGTGGAGCCCCGCAGCGGAAAGTCAAACTGAAACCACAGCTTCTGTTTCCGTCACCATTAGCACAGTCGACTGTGCTATTGATTCCGTCGGAAAAACGGAAACCTGCCGGAATGGTGACAAATGGAATCCATTAGCAATGTTTCCGTCACCATTTTTATCAATGGTGATGGAAACGGAAGCTGTGGTTTCAGTTTGACTTTTCGTTGCGGGGTTCACCCGACGGAAACCTCCGACGGAACCCCGGAACGGAAAGCCAACGTTGATGTGAACAGGCCCTAATCCTTCCCCATAAACCTGCCCCTGCTAATTCAAATATATATATGTATATAGCGCTGAATCCTGTATACGTCAGGTCAGCGGGACTGACTGACTGACTCAGTGTCAGTGGGTCCTGCAGGATCGAGCTGTTACCGATCACATCTAAGTTCATAACTTAGATGTGATCGATAATAGGCGACCTAATGGATTCAGTGCTATATACAGCTGCTCTGTATACATGATACAAAGCAGCTGTATCTCAAAAAGTAACAATAATTTTCAATAAAAAGTAATTAAAACTTGCACCTATCACATTGATCGATATCTTTATATATTTAAACTGTAACTAAACTTTTATCATGTCATAGTGACATGTCCGAAGTTTTCATCGGTGGGGGACCGAGCACTGAGACCCCCACCGATCGCTAAAACGAAGCAGCAGAAGTGCTTGGTGAGCGCTGTGCCGCTTAATTTATGATCGACTTTCAGCCGAGTGAGCAGTGAACGGACTCATAGACTTTCTATTGATCCTGTACACTGCTCCAAGGAAAGCCAAACAGAATTGAAGCGGCATACCGCTCACCCGAGCACTTCTGCTGCGTCTTTTAGCGACTAGTGGCGGGTCTCAATGTTCGGACCCCACTGATAAAAACTTCTGACATGTCAAAAGTTTTTTAAAAAGTTGTTACACTTTAAAGAGAACCTTTGACCTGTCCATAGATTTGCATTTGAGTGCAGCATGTAATGGTCAGGGCTGCACAAACTCTGGGGCACTTTACATTTTTTTTACTACCCTCTTTCCTTATTTAGAGAATGGTGCCATAATATTTGGCGCCCAATATTTAAATAACCCCATGAACTATCAATGGGGCGGTAATTGGCAAGGGGGTGTGTAACATCGCTGTGACACTGTCCAATCCGCTACGGACAATGTCAACAGCAAGAGCTGGAGAGAGAAGAGCATGTGCGCCTGCACGCTCTCACTCTTCAGCTCTCGGCAGGCAAGTACAAGACTGTGTGATCTCTTGCGAGAGATCAGTCTTGTCGTCCTTGTCTGCCGAGAGCTAAAGAGTGAGACCGTGCGTGCGCGCACAGCTCTGATGCCATGAAACAGAAGAAGAAGAATACACACTCTTCTTCTCCTCTTCTGTTCCGTAATGGTGGCGGAGCTGCGCGCTCACGCACACACGCTCTTCTCTCTCCAGCGCTTGCTGTGACGCGGTCCATAGCTGATTGGACAGTGTCACAGCGATGTTACATGCCCCCTTGCCAATTACCTCCCCATTGACAGTTCAGGGGGTTATTTAAATATCAGGCGCCAAATATTACGGCACCGATATCTAAATAACGAAGGAGGATAGGAAAAGAAAATTGAAGTGCCCCAGAGTTTATGCAGCTCTGCCCATTACATTCTGCACACGTATGGGCAGGTGAAAGGTTCTCTTTAAGGCCCAATGCACACGACCGTATTTTTTCCCTCCCGTAAATATTTGCGTAAATACGGGTCCTTTGTCACACGTATTTCACCCGTATTTATGGACCCATGCCCATAAAGACGGGTCCGTTGTCACCCTTATTCCTCCCGTATTTACGGACCCGTTTTCTCTGCTATATTGCACTGCACTAATCGGCAGCCCCTTCTCTCTAGCCAGCACTGATCGAGAGAAGAGGCTGCTGATCAGTGCTGGATAGAGAGAAGGGTCAGCCCCTTCTCTCTATCCAGCACTGATCGCCAGCCTCTTCTCTCTATCCAGCTTTCATCAGCAGCCTCTTCTCTCTATCAGTGCTGGCTAGATAGAAGGTGCAGCCCTTTTGGGCAGAGTTGGAATGAAACGTTATCCTAGGAGGCCGGACTGGAGGAAGAAGCAGGGAGTTCTGGGTAAGTATGAACTTTTTTTGTTGCAGGTTTTTACTCACTGTCCAGCGGTAGTCACTGTCCAGGCTGCTGAAAGAGTTACTGCCGATAAGGGTAGCCCCTTCTATCCAACCTGCACTCATCGTTTAACTCTTTCAGCACCCTGGACAGTGACTATCCCCTGACGTCGCCTAGCAATGCTCCCGTAATTACGGGTAAACACACGTAGCCACCCGTACTTACGGGAGCCCCATAGGATTCTATGGGCCTGCCTGTGCCGTAATTATGGCCTGAAATACGACGTAATCTATATTTTTCAACAGCCCGGGCACCTTCCCGTAAGCAAACGGGAAGGTACCCGTGGCCAATAGAAGTCTATGGGCCTGTAATTACGGAGTGTTTTCATTGTCCTGTGCATGGGGCCTAAGGGAAAGGTGTTATAATTTTTTCATGTTTTTTGGCCCTTCCCAGACTGATAATACCAACCTGTGGTTGCCCCGCTGCCTAACCGTTGTTTCAGATGGTCAGGTACCAGATCGTACACGGATCTTCCCGGTATGGGAATCGGGGCAATAATAGGGGTTAGTGATAGCCTTGTTACTGGCTAATGTTAAGCCCCGGCCTTAGTAATTAAATGCTGTCAATCAGACACCAGCCCTAAGGCCATAATAAAGTATTAAAAAAAACAGACATTAGAAAAAAAAATTATTGAGATGAAAACTCCCCCATGCAACCCTCTTTTACCATTTTTTTTTAAAAAGTAGATCATCCGAGTAGTCCAATGAATCTACAATGTAGTCCAAACGGTCCAGCGGAACCTACCAAAAAAAAGTTAGCAGTATAAAAATTAAAAAAAAATAAATTTGCCACAATAGAAACTAGAGGTCAAGGAAAAATAATTCCACTTCATGTAACTCTGCTACCTATCAACTGAAAAGTCATCCACCAGAGTGAAAAATGTTTCCCCATGGCGGAGTACAAGAAAGTCTAATTCCCAGGTGAGGCTTTCTTGTACTCCGTCATCAAAAAAGTTTTTCCTCCTGCCGGATGATTTTTCCGTTGACAGGTAGCAGAGTTCTTCCATAGTAGTGTTAGGGGGGGCAAACTCGCCAATTGCCCCGTGCCCCCAGAATGGGCCGCTACTCTTGGCCCAGGGCTGTGTGCTTGCCCCCCAGACTAAAATTTGCCAGCCAACCCCTGGCCATTGTCTCCCTGCTTCGCCATTTGCTCTTGTAGGCCACAGCCTGGTTTAGGCCTGAGGCCTACAAGAGATCGGGAGCATGCTGATGACGTCAACTGTACGGCTCGATGACGTCACTGCATCATGCCGTCCACGCCAGGCCACTGAACTCAGTTAAAAATCATACGTCAATTAGGTAATAAAAAGGGGGCATAGAAGATGTTTTAAACCATTTTCAGTGATAATGCTGCATTGCTGATCTATGATACTAAAGTAATACAGTAAGTAGAATCCGTTAAATCTTTTCTATACATTAAACAGCACTTTAACAAATAAACAACAAATGTTTTCCTATTTAAAATTTTTAATATATTGCGTGTTTGATGTGTAAAGCTAGTAATGACAAAAACTCGGATAGATTTGGGGGGGGGGGCGTCTTTTTATAGTTCGCCTCAGGCAGCAGAGGGGCTAGGTTCACCCCTGCATATAGTAGGTCGTGGGTAGATAACAGATGCCAAAGTAAAACAAGGACAATCATCACAGTGGAGCGAGGCTCAAAATGTTTGACTATTACCATAGTCCACAGAGGTGCCTCTGTCTATGGGAGTGTCCAGACAACTCATAGGGTATGTGCACACGAGAACTGTCTTTTACGTCTGAAAAGACAGACTGTTTTCAGGAGAAAACAGCTGCCTCGTTTCAGACGTAAAAGCTCCTCCTCGCATTATGCGAGGCGTATTTGACGCCCGTAATCTTGAGCTGTTCTTCATTGACTTCAATGAAGAACGGCTCAACTTACGTTGCAAAGAAGTGTCCTGCACTTCTTTGCCGAGGCAGTCAATTTACGCGTCGTCGTTTGACAGCTGTCAAACGACGACGCGTAAATGACAGGTCGTCGGCACAGTACGTCGGCAAACCCATTCAAATGAATGGGCAGATGTTTGCCGACGTATTGTAGCCGTATTTTCAGGCGTAAATCGAGGCATAATACGCCTAGTTTACGCCTGAAAATAGGTCGTGTGAACCCAGCCATAGTGTGCAAATAAACGAAATTCAGTGCACACCTTGTTATCCGTTTTAAAGCACTACTTGATGTAAAATTTTGATACATTCTGCTAAATAAATTTGCCCTAGTATCAGTGGTCACTGGCGATAGCAGTGGGTGGCTCATGATAGTGATGTTGTTATTTTATATTTTCATTTAGTGAGGCAATTGACATTTGTAGCATTTCCTATGCTGACTCCCAAGTGGCTCCTGACATGTTGTTCCCAGGCTTTAACTGCGCCTATTAATATACATCAGAGGATCTTCAGAATGGTCCCGTACAGATAAATTAAACTTTGGGGCAAGCCGAGCTCCCGAAGTCTGGTCGAAAGCTGAATTATCAGTTTTTTCCTGCTAGACTTTTAGAACCTTTTGTCTTATTATAGTACATCTCTATCTTACCAATGCTGCTTACACCTGCTATAGGCCAATGGATTCAGTAAACTCCTTGTGGTCTTTACTGGTTGTAAACATTTTAGACTGATAAGGGCCTGTTCACATCACCGTTCGCTTTCCATTCTGGGGTTCCGTCGGAAGTTTCCATCGAGTGAACCCCGCAACGGAAAGTCAAACTGAATCCACAGCTTCCGTTTCAGTCACCATTGATATCAATGGTGACGGAAACATCGCTAATGGTTTCCGTTCGTCACCATTCCGGAAGGTGTCCGGTTTTCCGACGGAATCAATAGCGCAGTCGACTCCGCTATTGATTCCGTCGTTAGAATGGAAAGCGAACGCTGATGTGAAAAGGCCCAAATAGTCCACAAGTAGAAGCTTTAATATATTTTAAAAAATTGGATATTGAACTAATTTTCTGCTACTGAAATGACATTTCTGTGGAATTATTAATAATAGCTCCTGGCAGAAAGATGAGAGAGAGAGGACTAGAAATAAAAAGCTTTTATCATACAAATTATAGTGTGAATAGCATGTTTGAAAATTTGGTGCAAAAGGTTAAATGCATTGCTTCAGTCTTTAGATTTGGTGTCTTGGATCATTTTTTTGTACATCTTATTATTACTTGTTTATACATTAGGTCTTCTAAACTGAACACAGTTTAATTACACCAGCCTCCTGACACTATTGTATTGAAAAGAGGGGCACGGAAAAGTAGCTCAGTAGTTGCACCATATTCCTGAATCGGTGTGCACTATGTTGAGGAATACGGGAAATGCTATACTAAGAAACCCTATTGGTTGAACGCCACTATTAATAAATATGCTCCAATGCACATAACTGTTTTAGGGCATGGACTCATACAAATAACTGTATTAGGGTATGTTCACACGTTGCAAATTCCTCAATGAAAATCAGCAACAAATCTACAGTACAATACTAGTAAGTGGGGTTTTACAAGCCCCCATTTCTACGTTGTGGATCTTTCCGCTATGTATTTGAGGGCATGCTGCAGATTTTCACATCGGTAGCATGCCTATTATGACACAGATTTGACATGGTTTTCAGTGCAGATTTCACCTTTCCGATGCAAAGGGTGGAATCTACTGCAAATCAGCAGCAAAATCGGCATGCTGGTTTTGACATGGATTTTTGCAGCAGATTCATTTCGCATTCACTAACAAATTGGCAGCTGAAATCATCTGCGGCATGTGAATGTACCCTTATGGCTCCATAGAACATCTGAATCTTAATACTGCACCAATAGAAGTCTATAAGGCCACACTACCTTCAGGCCTCTGATTTCACACAAAGGGATAACACATAGAATTCTGTTGGGGAAATTTGGCAGCATTTTTGCAACATAAATGGAGATGCTGCGGATTTAAAAGCCATACATTGTAACGCCAGCAGTGAGTGCCGTTACTGCTGGCGGTCCCTGCCACCGGGTCTCATGCCTTACCCGCCGGCGGCCTGGTCCAGTCCTCATCTTCTGTGTGTGTCCCCTTCTGCTTGCAGCAGTATTGTTTCTAGTGCTCATGCACACTATGTCCACCTCTTAAAGGGCTAGTGCGCAATTCAAAAGCTCCTCTGCCAATCCCTGTTTGCTTCTGGACATTTAAAGCACCTCCACTATTTACCTGGTGCCTGAGCAAGTTTGGTGCAACCTAGTTGTGTCCTGCAAAGGTTCCTGTTTGCATCTGATTTCAGTCCACACCTGCTATCTGTTATCTGCCTGTATCAAGCTATCTGCTGCCAGCCTGTATCCAGCTATCCGCTACCAGCTTGTATCCAGCTATCTGTTATCAGGCTGTATCCAGCTATCCGCTATCAGCCTGTATCCAGCTATCTGCTACCAGTCTGTATCTAGCTATCTTTTTTTCAGCCTGTATCCGGCTATCCGCTATCAGCCTGTATCCAGCTATCTGCTATCAGGGTAGATTCTAGCTTTCCAGCTGTCTGAGGCGAAAATTGAAATGGCAACCCCCCCAGATCTTAATTGACATCCCGCTGGCTGTTCTACATCACTACCAGTCTCCTTCAACTCTTGCGGATACACCATTGCCTTGTACTCCCCTGGCATGTGCTATGCAGAGATGAAGCCGGGCAGAGTACACCTCAATGCAAGGTGCGTGCCCATGCAATTGCGTATCCGAGAAAGTTGGAGTAGACTGGTAGTGATGTAGTACAGACAGCGGGATGTCAATCAAGCATGGAAAGGGGTGCTTGGAGTCAGGACTGTGTGACTCTTCAGGATAGCGGCACCGCCCCATGACCCTTTAATGAGTAATTAGCATATAGTTTGCGCCATTTTAAAAGTTGATTTTATAGATTTTGCTGCGTCAAGCATACAGGGGAATGTTTGGAAATATTGTGAGGTCATGTATTACCGCATAATGATGGTTCAAGGGATTAAAATTACCTGACAGGTTCCCATTAAATATACAGTGAATTGCAACAATTCCATCTACCCTGCAATTTCGTTATTAGAAATATATGCTATATAATTACAGCACCAGGCCCAAGCTCTGACATATATACAACACCAGAACCAAGCTCAGTACATAAATACAACGCCAGAACAAAGCTCAGAACATATATACAGCACCAGTACCTAGATCAGTACATATATATAGCACCAGAACCAAGCTCAGTACATAAATACAGCACCAGAACAAAGCTCAATGCATATATACAGAACCAAAACCAAGCGCACTACATATATACAATAACAGCACAAATTCAGCTCATTACAGAGATAATTCTCAAGTTCAGTTTAACCACTGCCATATAGGTTGGTACGGAGGTCCTAGCATGGCCTGAACAATGGTAAGGATATTCTGGGCGTTGCTGTTTCACAAAAAAAATAAATCATACCACCCATCATCTCACTGCAGAGCCAACAGTGACTACAGTACTCATTAGAGGCAGAATGAAAATTTACATTGAGTGACTCACAGGTGACGTCTCTTCTCAGATTCTAGTTGTTCTTTTTCTCTTTTCTTCTCTATCTGGTCCAGACCTCTATAATGACTTCTCCCGGCCATGGCCCATTTCTGCAGTTTTCCACTGAGATATCTTTAGCTTTTCAGTTTTCAAACATTTCTGCAACTATAAATGAAGATAAAATTCTCATGGTGCGATACATTATGCCCCTAAATATAATAGCACCATACACTGTGTCCCTGATTATAATAGCATCATACACGGTGTCCCACACACATTGACCCCTGTAGATAGTACCCCCATAGAGTCCCCCTGTAGATTGTTCCCCTCATAGAGCCCCTGTAGACAGTGCCCCTCATAGAGCCCCCTGTAGACTGAGCCCAACATAGAGCCCCCTGTAGATAGTGCCCCCCCATGGAGCCTCCTGGAGAAAGTGCCCCCTATAGAGCCTTTTGTAGATACTGCTCCCCATAGAACACCCTGTAGCTAGTGCCCCCTATATAGCCCCCTGGAGAAAGTGCTCTACATAGATCCCCTGTAGATAGTGCCCACATAGAGCCTCCTGTAGATACAGTCCCCCCCTTATTCCCCTGTATATAGGGTGTCCTGTAGATGGAGACCCCTTTAGATAGAGCCCCCTGTAGATAGTGCCCGCTGTAGATAACACCACTCACGCTGTTAACTAAAAAAGAAAAAACTTTACTTACTCATCTGATCCCGTTCCAGCGCCGCCCCCTAGCAATGCAGGCTTTCTCTTTTCTGAGCAGGTCTACTGGAGCTGATTGACGCAAGCGGCACAATGACATCATCACACCACCCGTGTCATTGAAAGGTGCTGGTGGAAGGGCAAGGAACTAATGTTCCTTGCCCTGCCAGCGTTCGTAACTGTATCTGCGTCCTATAGACGCAGATACAATTATAGTGCAGAAGGGGCGGCGGTTGGTTTCAGAGGCACAGCTCATGGACGGTGCAGCCCTGCCCGCTACCAGTCTGTATCCAGCTATCTGTTATCAGCCTGTATCCAGCTATCCACTACCAGTCTGCATCTAGCTATCTGCTGCCAGTTCGCATTCAGCTGCCCACTGCCAGTCTGCCTCCTGCTGCATGCTACCAGTTCATATCCAGCTATCCGCTACCAGCCTGTAGCCAGCTGTCCGCTGTCAGCCGGTATCCAACTGCCCACCTGCTTGTCTGCCTCCTGCTGCCTACTACCAGTTTGTATCCTGTTATCCGCCATCAGTCTGCATCCCGCTGTCTACTGCCAGTCTGTATCCAACTACTTGAGACGAGCCTGAGCCTTCCTGCCCATGACGAACTGTTTCTTCTGATCTACATCCATCTGCCAAGGTATCATCTGCCAGTGCCTGTAACCTTGGTGTGCCACACCATAGTATCCTGGTCAGCTGGGCCAGCTGCTACTCACACCGGGACCACCTCAAGAGGTAATGACCTGGTAGTCTACTCGCAGCGAAGTCCAGATTCCCGTACGGGGGTTAAAGGGTAAAGACCAGGGCGGCTACTTAGATAACGTCCTTAGAGGTGGCCCTAAACCAAATTGGTGGAGTAGCCTAATGGGTCCACAACCCGCTGGTCAGAACATATAGCAACTCAATTTCCGCACGTCTTTTGTGCAAGTTTTTTTTCTGCAGCATGTGGATGAGATTTGTTGAAAGGAATGCACCAGCTTTTTCGTTTATATCTGTACCACAATACAACATTTAGACAGATAATTATTGCCATAATATTACATGTTTGTCAATATTTCTAGAAAGTAATATTTTCAACACCAATATTGGTTTCAGTATCATCCACTTTCACATGAAATTGAAAAAGTTGACTGAACATGTATCTTATAAAACCACCTAAGGCTGGTTTCACACAGAGTTTTTTGCAGGCAGATTTTGCTCTGCCTGCACGCCGATTTTCGCTGCGTTTATCGCCTTCGGCCATTTAGCATCGCGGGCAAAAAACGCAGCAAAATACGCTTTCTCTGCCTCCCATTGATGCCAATGGGAGGTCAGAGGCGTACGTACCCGAAGATAGGGCATGTCCCTTCTTCTTCCCGCGAGACGGTTTTTCCGCTCGCGGGAAAAAAAACGCCTCCGACTCCCGGTGAAATCAATTGGAGGCATTTTCTGACGTTTTTTGGCACGTTTTCCGATGCAGTTTCCGCGTAAAAAAACTTGTCCAAAAACTCAGTGTGAACTCCCCCCTAAGGGTCAGTTCACATCTGTGTTGAAGGCTTTATTAGGGACCTCCTTCACAGATTTGACTGAAAATACTGGAAAAAATAGTGCAGCATGCAGTGCTATTGTTTCCGGTAAAACCACGAACACCCTGAAATCCAACAGAACTTATTAAAGTCAAGGTTTCTGTCGGGCGCCAATGGTGGTCGTACAATGGAACCAGCGCTGGTGTGTACCGGGCCTAATAATCACAAGATCTTAATGTTTTAATCTCTTTATCCACATTAATTGCAGTATAAAACTACATTTATTTCATACTATCAAAAACCACGGAAACAACCCTACTGTATGTACTCAAGAAACACTTCCGCATATCAGATCAAAGTCCTTAGGCCTTATTCACACGAACGTGTCCATTTTGCGCGAGCAAAATTTCAGTGACGTGTATATGGTGCGTGGCTGCGTGATTTTCGTGCAGCCTGCATCATTATGACACTCCCTTTTTATGTGACGACAGTAAAGAAGGAGGGGATTTTATGTTTCCCTTCTCTTCTTTACCAGCTGTAGCGTGAATCACGCGCGTCACCCGGAAGTGCTTCCATGTGCCGTGCGCGATTTGCACGCACCCATTGTCTTCAATGGGTGCGTGCTGCGCGAAACACGAGCAAGTATAGGACATGTCGTGAGTTTTACGCAGCGTACATACGCTGCGTGAAAATCACTGACAGTCTGAACGGCCCCATTCACTAATATAGGTCAGTGCGACTCCGGTGAAAATCACGCGCTTATCACGGACGTAAAACACGTTCGTGTGAATAAGGCCTAAGTCATAGCCTACACCAGTACAGGAGACAAATACTTTAAAATTGTGTTATTCGATCACATGCTCAAACAACCAATCCGTTATATGTTTTGTGGGTGTATGAAAGTCAGTCTATCGATCATTACATTAGTATTGTCTAATCCAATGTAAGTTTATAGTATTATGTATTAGTAATGACAGATCAAGTTTTGTCTTACATTGAGACCCTCTGAGATTCTGGATTCCAACTTGAAGATCCAGTATGTTTCCCTACTTAATAATTTCTGCCTATGGTCTCCTTTTCTTAGTGGTTTGTTTATTCTCTAAATTCCTTGAAATGAAAATGCACTTATATCTCTTTTGAGTATGCACAAAATGTTGTGATGTTATTGACATGTTGGTAATTTGTGGATTAATGGTATCAGACAGATGTCATCTAATTCTAACTTTTAGGGCATGGCCCCACGTGGCGGTTTTCTTCCGCAACTGTCCGCATCAATGCCACACAGAATGTGCATTGCAAAATGTGCAGTAAATTGATGCGGACTGGCCGTTGCGTATTGAGGTGAAAGTACTTCCCTTCTCTCTATTAGTGCAGGATAGAGAGAAGCGACAGCACTTTCCCTGGTGAAAGTAAACGAATTTCATACTTACCGGCCGTTGTCTTGGTGACGCGTCCCTCTTTCGGCATCCAGCCCGACCTTCCTGGATGACGCGGCAGTCCATGTGACCGCTGCAGCCTATGAATGGCTGCAGCCGTCACTTAGACTGAAAATTCATCCTGGGAAGCCGGACTGGAGAAAGAAGCAGGAAGTTCTCGGTAAGTATGAACTTCTATTTTTTTTACAGGTTGATGTATATTGTGATCGGAGTCACTCTCCAGGGTGCTGAAACAGTTACTGCCGATCGCTTAACTCTTTCAGCACCCTGGACAGTGACTATTTACTGACGTCGCCTAGCAACGCTCCCGTAATTACGGGTGCACACACGTAGTCACCCGTAATTACGGGAGCCCCATTGACTTCCTCAGTCTGGCTGTAGACCTAGAAATACATAGGTCCAGCCAGAATGAAGAAATGTCATGTTAAAAAACCAATACGCTTGCACAGCACACATAACATGTACATGACATCTGCGGACTTCATTGCAGAATTTAGAATCTCCATTGAAGTCAATGGAGAACTTCCGCAATGAGTCCGCAACCAGTCCGCCACAGGTCCGCAACATCCATTGTATGCTGCGGACACCAAATTCCGCACTGCAGCCTATGCTCCGCAGCGGAACTTTCCGCCTCGTCTAAACGAAGCCTACTAAAAAGAAGTGGAAGGCAATGGAGAAACGGGTCCACTGCGGATTAACGCTGCGGAGTGTCCGCAGCGGAATTCCAGAGCAATTCCGCCACGTGGGGCTTTGCCCTTAGGCTATGTGCACACGCATTTTACGCCTCGAATTATGCCTGAAAAGACGGCTCCAAAGAGTCTGCAAACATCTGCCCATTGCTTGCAATGGGTCTTATGATGTTCTGTTCAGACGAGGTGTAATTTTACGCGTCACTGTCAAAAGACGGCGTGTTAAATTACGCCCGTGTCAAAGAAGTGCAAGACACTTCTTGGGACATTTTTGGAGCCGTTTTTCATTGACTCCAATGAAGAACAGCTCCAATTACGTCCGTAAAAGACGCTGCGAAAAACGCGAGTCCATGCAATAACGTCTGAAATTCAGGAGCTTTTTTCTCCTGAAAACAGCTCCGTAATTTCAGACGTATTTTGAGTTTACGTGTGAACATACCCTAAGAGCTCCAGTGTAGTGTCAAAAAGAAACACATGCCGATATTGTATCAAGATCAATACCTAAATAATATTCTTATGGCAGGCGTTAAATATGTGTAAAAAAGCAAAAAAAAAAAAGCACCTTTAAGGCCTTGTTCACACAGTGCAGATTTGAACCTAGACAGAAGAAATATATAAAGGAAGGCTTTATAGGTCTGCTCTCCTGGATCCAATTCTGGTTTTGACTTAACAAATGCATGCAAAATCTGCAGCAAATCTACCCTGTGTGAAGAAGCCCTAATAGGAAATATTCAATCACCAACTCTTTTCACTAGTGAAGAAGTAAATAAACAACAAAAGACATAGCTGACCACCACAGGATTCTATGGCTGCTGCCATATGTAGAGCTTGGGAACATATATTTACATCAATTTCAAATCATAAAACACATAGTATAAAAAATATTTTTGAATAAATGTATTAATACTGTCTTTATTTGGAAAACCCAAAAATTACAACCCAATTACGATCCAAATAGGCTGTTACACATATTCAAACAAGTTAGTATCCCACCCCCCCCATCTCCAGACCCAAAAAAGGAAAAAAGAAAACCCTTCACGTCCATTCCTTAGACCCTAGAGCTCCTCCCATTTATACAATTGATTTTTTGCTTTTATTTTTTCAAACTCACAAATTTTAGAAACCGTACTCCTCTATTCCAGAATTAATGTAAAAGACTCTGCCATCCATTTTCTTGCAATTACTAATTTAGCAAGCAATAAAACTCTCAGAATAAAACTAATTTGTGTTTTTTAGAACTCCACCATTAACAAATCAACGGTGCAATTTGGAAGCGCTAATTAAGCAGTTTTATGTATCTCGCGATCAAGTTGGTCGCCACCTCTTGAAATATCAGTGTCCAGTATGTATCAATATTCGGGCATTCTCATATCATATGCAAGAACTCTGCCCCAGGATATTGACATCTATGGAATTTTGCATCCTTATGTGTGCCCATTTTATGAAGCAAAAAGGGGTATAATACAAATGTTGGGTAATATTAAACTAAACAATTTGATGGTTTGCACTAACCGAGCATTCCTTCCCATTCTTGTAAATATTCACCCATTTCTCCTGACTTATTGGACTTAAGTCCCTATTCCATAACCTTTGACTAATAAAAGAAGTGTCACGTTAATATGTGCTTATGATAATCTTATATATACTTGAAAGTGAAATATTAGCTACATTCAACTTAAGAATGCATTCCAAGGCCTTATTCACACAAATGTGTTAAACGTCCGCGTGACGGCCGTTGAAACAATGGCCATTACACGGACCTATATAATTCAATGTGGCCGTTCACACGGCCGTTGTTTCAATGGACCACGTGAAGGGTTCGTGAGAAAATAGGACATGTCTTATTTTTTCATGCTTCACTCATCCCTATACAGACTGTAGTCTATGGGGGATGCGTAATATCACGTCCCGCAGCGCAGAGTACGGATACACCTCGGACGTGAAAAACTGCAATTTTTCACGTCCGAAATGCGCAACGCTCGTGTGAATAAGGCCTTAAGCAAAGTGCTTTTGAATCCCAAACAAGTTTTTATCTTTAGTTTTAATACAAGCGTGCCACAATTGATAACACCTATATACCCACGATGGACACGTGTCCCAGCAGTGTAACACCTACACTTTCCCAAATATTATAATCAGAATCAGATACTGTTTATAATTATAATAATTCCAGATCGGAGTGAAAGATAGAGCCCCCCTAATCCCACAAAACTTTTTAAAATCCTCCCAATTTCTAGAGATCAGACTACTGAAAAGTCCTAAACCACCCATCATTCAGTTGCCCAGATTCCAATAATTCAAATATATTGTGCACTATTCCAACTGCATTCTCAATGAGAATCTTTATGGCACAAGAATCCTGCCAACTCACCAAAAAATTGGAATTGAACGGACAAAAAGTAACCCTGAATTCATGGGAGGGATAAGCCCTCCTCGTCCACAGGAATCCATAAATATTTCTGCTTAATCCTAACCCTTTTCCTGCCCCAAATAAGATTGTTTATAATTACTTCTATCAATTTAAATATCTTACTATTAATCCATACCAGACAAGTAGATAATACATATAACAATTGAGGTAGAAAAATCTTAACGAGAGAGATTCTATCACTTCTTGATTGGGGGAGTTTACCCCGCATGTACACCTTCGCTCTAATTTTCTAAATCAATGACATAGCAGTCAGTAAAATATGATTTCTGAGATTCCCATCGATCTTAATTCCCAAATATTTAAAATACTGTGAAGGATTCAAAACAGATAATTTTCCAATTGAACCTACATCTATTGCATCCAATGGTAGCAGGGTCGATTTATTCCAATTAATCTCTAAACCAGAGAAGACACCAAATTGTTCTATCAAATTAATTGTCCTCGGGAAAGACCTCTCTGCTTCCGTCAAGCATAATAAGGTGTCATCTGCATACAGAAGGATTTTATCCCTCACCCCTCAACAGCCAAATCCACATATGGACACATCCTCACTTATTAGGATCACCAAAGGTTCAATAAATATGGCGAATGAGCGGGGAAAGAGCGCAGCCCTGCCGTGTTTCTCTAGAGAGCTCAGGGGGGTGAGACAGATCCACATCTACGCTAACTCTAGCGGTGGGGGTGTTGTACATAACCTTCACCATATCTATAAAGTTTCTGCCAATCCCAAATTTGGCCATTACCCTCCAGAGCAAAATCGACTCCACCCTGTCGAATGCCTTAAAAGCGCCCAAAGACAGGATGGAGCAGGTTCCACCACAGCCCCACTGCATATTAGTGAATTGCCTATGGAGATTATTATTCTAATTTCTACCTGGAATAAAACCATTTTGATCTGTGTGAATTATAGAATTTAGAACCTTTTTGGGCCTATTAGCTAATATTTTCTAATATAATTTTACATCTGTGTTAAGGAGAGATATAGGCCTATATGCCCTGTCACAAGGATCATTACCTGTTTTTTTTTAAATGTGGAGCTTGTGAACATTCATTTACATCAATTTCAAATAATAAAACTTCCGATTACACGCAAAATATGCAATATCCAAGAAATACGTAAGGTGCACACCTGGAGATCTCAAAGCTGGAATTCGATGATATTTGTGTGTAAACATAGATAGCGGTTCACCATGAATCACAGGGTTAAGGGACCTCCCATTAGGAACCGGGAATGTCTGTGGGGTCGCTCTCTGCTTTTCGGTAATTCAATTGATCCACAGTGCAAAGAAAATAGAAAATAGCCACCACTCACGCTCAACTATAATCTCCACATACTGATGGGAAAGCAGCAATACATCAGCAATAGGACAGAGTATTCCGAATAACTGGGCAATAGTCATTTAGCATCTCCCGTTTTTTGTTTAAGGGCATGAGGTCATTATCAGTGCCGTCTGTATTTCCATTTGGTTTTTTTTTGTTTCTTTCTATTCTGTAACTTGGTGACATGATAAAATGATATGGATAATTTAAATGACACTTCTATTCAGTTACAGGTTCACTATCACTACTGGGAGAATTTCCCTGCATGAAACTAGTGCTGACCAGTATGATAAATGATGTTTTGAGATCTTTGACTAGTTAGTAGTTGTATATAGGATCTGAAGCTTCTGGAATGTTATTGATGGTATATTTTGTTCAGTAGAACCAGAAGTTTATTTCTAGTTGCAGCACATGAACCTACTGGAAATATCCATCTATTCATCCATCTATATTGAAACATCTGTTGACACCTCTTCATTGCAGCGTCTTTCGAGAGTTTAAATCGCAACGCCTCAAGTAAAAAGCACATGACCATAAACCTGAGCAGTGGTTTTGTTAAAATCGGATTTTGATGGATTGAGTGTTAGACTAGGTGTAACAAGATATTAAAATACTTAAATGCCTGTCATGTTTCCTCTATAATTTTCCGCTGAGTAGGATGTCAGTCTAGCACTTACAATCTTTGGTAATATCTTTCATTGCGCTTTGAAAATAACCAGCTGCTGAGTACATAAAAGGCTTCAGGCCCGAGACGTAATTAGTCAGGAATCACACATGCAGTTTTTAATGCAGTTTTTTGCACCAAACAAAGGAGTGGATCCAAAAAGAAGGAATATTAAAAAGCCTCATTCACACACAGAATTTTTCTGGTAATTTAAACTACATAAAAAAAACGCTTCTAAAAACCGCTAGCATACGTTTTTATGCAGTTTTCATTAGTGTTTTTGGTGGCATTTTTCATTTAGTATTATTTTGTAAATGCTTTTTTTCAGCCGTTGTTGAAGTCCTTTAAAACAGCCTATGGGAAAAATGCCTGAAAATAAACCCATACCCAAAGCATTCTGCGTGTTGAAAAAGAACGCCACTGACTACAAAATTGCCTCAAAAACACCACAAACCGCAGTTGTGTGTTGTGCATTTTATTAGGGCGGGTTCACACATGGCGGAATTTCACTTAAATTCCGCTGCGGACACTCCGCAGCGTTAATCCGCAGCGGAGCCGTTTCTCCATTGACTTTCACTTTAATTTAGCAGTGTTCGTTTACACGATGCGTACAATTCCGCTGCGGAGCATAGGCTGCGGAGCGGAATTTGGTGTCCGCAGCATGCTCAGTCTGTTGCGGAGCAGTGGCGGACTGGTTGCGGACTCATGGCGGAATTTCTCCATTGACTTCAATGGAGAGTCAAAATTCCGCAATGAAGTCCGCAGATCTTATGTGTGCTGCGGAGCGTATTGTTTTTACTACCATGACATTTCTTCATTCTGGCTGGACCTATGTATTTCTAGGTCTACAGCCAGACTGAGGAAGTCAATGGGGCTCCCGTAATGACGGGAGCGTTGCTAGGAGACGTCTGTAAATAGTCACTGTCCAGGGTGCTGAAAGAGTTACGCGATCGGCAGTAACTGTTTCTGCACCCGGGACAGTGACTACCGATCTCAATATACATGTATCTGTAAAAAAACATATAAGTTCATACTTACCGAGAACTCCCTGCGTCTGTCTCCAGTCCGGCCTCCCAGGATGACGTTTCATTCTAAGTGACGGCTGCAGCCAATCACAGGCCAAGCACAGGCTGCAGCGGTCACATGGACTGGAGCGTCATCCAGGGAGGTCGGGCTGGATGCCGAAAGAGGGACGCGTCACCAAGACAACGGGCGGTAAGTATGAATTTCTTTGACTTTCACTAGGGAAAGTGCTGTCCCTTCTCTCTATCCTGCACTGAATAGGGAGAAGGGAAGCCCTTTTCCTGCAGTCCGCAGCGGCCAGTCCGCATCAATTTTCTGCACATTTTGTGCAGATCCGCAGCCGTAATCCGCAACCCGGATTAGGTGCGGCATTGATGCGGACAGTTGCGGAGGAATTCCGCCATGTGTGGTCATGCCCTTAGACTTTAATATAACATCTGGTGGCAGTAAAAAAAAACGTATTAAAAAATGCAACAAAAAACGCAGCAAAACGCTGTGTGTGAATCTAGACTAAAGTACATGCTAATATGTCTCCTATCTTTTGTGTCCACTTTTGTATTCTGTGTTTGGCGAAAAAAAACAGCATTAAAACTGCCACGAAAACGGAATGTTTAATTCCAGCCTTAGGCCTTGTTCACACAGTGCAGATTTGATGCAGATTTTGAATGCATTTTTTATGCCAAAACCAGAATTGAATCCAGCAGAGATGAAATTTTAAGGTCCTCCTGTATATGTTTCTGCTTATTAGGTTGAGTTTCTGGTTTTGGCTTAAAAAAATAGATGCAAAATCTGCATCAAATCTGCACTGTGAAAACAAGGCTTTTACACAGTAGAACTAAAAAAATGGAGCTGTTGAATTTTTGGGGGCCTTGATGGAATGCCTTACTCTTATGAGACTGTGTCTGTTAGGGTATGTGCACACGTAGTGACCAAAAACGTCTGAAAATACAGAGCTGTTTTCAAGGGAAAACAGCCCCTGATTTTCAGACGTTTTTTGAGCAACTCGCTTTTTTCGCTGCGTTTTTCGCGCCGTTTTCGCAGCGTTTTTTACGTCCGTTTTTGGAGCTGTTTTCATTGGAGTCTATGAGAAAACAGCTCCAAAAACGTCCAAAGAAGTGTCCTGCACTTCTTTTGACGAGGCTGTATTTTTACGCGTCGTCGTTTGGCAGCTGTCAAACGACGACACGTAAATAACAGGTCGTCTGCACAGTACGTCGGCAAACCCATTCAAATGAATGGGCAGATGTTTGCCGAAGTATTGTAGCCCTATTTTCAGACGTAAAACGAGGCATAATACGCCTCGTTTACGTCTGAAAATAGGTCGTGTGAACCCAGCCTTAGTAGAAACAACAACATTTAGTACACTATGTAATATAAGAAATGTATACTATAAGCTGGTTATACACTACAGATTTCAGATGGCGGTTTTCTGAATGACTATTGTTCTGGGAAACAACGTCATAAGCTAAAATGACAAATCACTAATCGATCTCTGCCTAGACCTGGGCTGAGCTTTTATTGATGGAATACACATCTGTCGTCTTGTATGAACGCATAACAAGCAGGAAAAAAAAAATCGGACTTTTTTTTATAGATATCTATTTTTGGTTGCTTCCTGACACTGATTTTTGTCACCAAAACAGGCCAACAGCAAAGAGTGGTTTAAATGCGTTGTTATGTGAAGAATAAAAAATAAAAATCACTTGTGTATGATCAGTTTTAGTCATGGTTAGTAATAAGACATAGAGGCAAAAATGCCCACAGCCTGCTACATAAAATATTGGGCCACTAGAGGAAACTGTTCTGATGGGCATTCCTAAATGCTGCTATCCTTGCATATCATGCTCCATATCAGCTGCAAGTGACGTTATTTTGTGTGCTGAACCTTTGGGGCCCATTATTGTGTCTGAATCTGTGAGCTATTTGTGGGGTACTTTGGTGGGCCAGTCCTACTCTGTATTGAGCCATGCCAAAGCAAACGCAACAGAAAACGCTCTTAAAGAATATTTATAGATGAATTCTCTCAATTATATGATCTGGACCCGTTCCCTTCCTCCCTGCTCACTCTTATCTCCAATCCTATGAACTCCAAACACTAAGAACCAGATGTCAATACTAAGGTTGATGTGGAAGAATTGGCCTCCATCATCAGAAACCCCACACAAGGCTCCGGGACCTGATGGTATTTTCCCTCTCTATTACAAATCTTCTCTAACTTTTTGATTCCCACGCTGGTAAAGATGTTTAGTTTGATGTCAATATTGACTCCTTCGCCTACCATTCAATATTTTCTTTGTATACAGTAAAACTTTGGACATTTCTTTCCTCCCTGATATACTACATCCACACCAAGTAGGGTTTACATCAGATAGTTAGCATTCAGAGGGTTAACAGAACACAGAGCTCTCTTAACCTTCACCTTAGATACCATGGCGAAAGGTGATGAATTATGATTCTGGGAAAACCACTTTAAGCGCTAAAAATAATTTCTGTTTGGACTTTGTGAAATAAAAGTCGCATCTGCAAGCTGGCATAAAGTGTAAGCCAAAGAAATAAAACAAAAGCACCATATCTGGTCAGATATTAAATGGGACAAATTTAACAAATGGCCTGCGACATTAGATAAATGTGTCCAAAAATAAATGCTAATAAACCTGCCGCAAAAAAAATAGACTGACACATTATAAGCCAATAATGATACATGTGACCATTGTTTCTGGTCCGTTTTTTTAAATTAAGTTTACAAACTACATTAGCTGCCTAAAACTAATGTACTACTTTCAGTAGGGACGTGTCGTCTCCATTTAAAATACATTACTCATTGCTCTTCACATTAGCGATTAAACCCCTCACCGTATCCGTACATTACACTGTTTCATAGAAAATAGAAAACATATATGCCTCCCTGTACAAAATAAGCTAAAACAAATCAGGCGATGCCAAAATATATACCGCTTTTTTCCATGTCGTAATTGCAGAGCTAGAAATTCCTCCACATAACAATTTCCACCACTTCTAAGGCCACGTTCACACCTGGCAGAATTTTTTCGCTGCAATTGTTGGTGCAGATTCGGGGCAATTACGCATCGAATCTGCACCAACATTTGCATACTTGACCGGTAATTCAGACGTTGCAGATATCACAGCGGACTTGCCACAGATTTCAGTTTTTGCATTGCAAAGGCTGAAATCCGCAGTGAAATCTGCAGAGAAATTCTGCACCGCAGTCTAAATTCCGCACAGTTATTTTCCACAACGTCTAAACTTTGTTTCCTAAAAATGTATAGAAAGAAATGTAAAAAATGGCTGCTGCAGAATTCCACTGCAGACTGTCCGCAGCAGAATTCAACGGCAATTCCGCCACGTCTGAACGTGGCCCAACTCTTTTGAAGAAACATACAACAATCAATAAACAACTATATTAAGATAACTATTCTTTTGCACCCTTTAATATGCTTTCAGGCAGTGGCGTAGCTATAGGGGTCGCAGCGGTCGCCCGTGGCCCCCTTCACCACATCAATAAAAAGTTACTATAGTAACTGGGGCCGCGGACCCCTGTCACTATAGTAACTGACAGTACTCACCCACCTGGTTCCGGAGCGCAGCGGAGGTCCTGACATCACAGCGCTGTGCGCCGTGCACCACATCCCAACCCTGGATAGAGTCAGGACCTATTAATATCCCTGTCTGCTGAAGCTGATAGGTCGGGGTCTGACACCCGGGACCCCGCCAATCAGCTGTTTTGAAGGGGCCGCAGCTTTCGTACGAAAGCTGCTTCCCCTTTATACCGGTCACTTGCTCACACTGTGAATCCGTGTCGGCGATTCACAGTGTAAGCAAGTAAGGAAAATGAAGGGGAAGCAGCTCTCGTACGAGCGCTGCGGCCCCTTCAAAACAGCTAATTGACCCCGACCCATCAGCTATTGATGGCCTATCCTTAGGATAGGCCATCAATGTTTAGGGCCTGGACAACCCCTTTAAGCCTACGTTGTAGCAGGCTTAGAGGGCCCATGAGACAGGATCACAGATTTTGTGATCCTGTCTGATGGGCCCTCTATATAAGCCTACCACACGGTAGGCTAATATACTGGGCCCCAGCAGACCGTAATCTTATAATGGAATAAGATTGCTGTCTGCTGGGGCCCTATATCTAAGCATCTTACATAACCACATGGTAAGCTTAGATACAGGGCCCACATGTGAGGGCGGATTTACACGAGCGTGTGCGTTTTGCACGTGCAAAAAACGTGGCGTTTTGCACGCGCAAAAGTCACTTAACAGCTCCGTGTGTCATCACCATATGATTCCCTGCTGCGTGAGTTTTGCGCAGCCACCATCATTATGACACTCTGTTTTTATGTTTGTAAACAGAAAAGCACGTGGTGCTTTTCTGTTTTCAATCATACTTTTTACTGCTGTTGCGCCAATCACGCCCGTGTGGTGCGCGTGATTTTCACGCACCCATTGACTTCAATGGGTGCGTGATGCGCGAAAAACGCACAAATATAGGACATGTCGTGAGTTTCACTGACTGTCTGCACGGCCCCATAGACTAACATAGGTCCGTGCGACGCACGTGAAAATCATGCGCGTTGCACGGACGTATATCACGTTCGTGTAAATAAGCCCTGATCCTGTCTGTTGGACCCTGTATCTAAGCCTACCTTGTGGTAGGCTCAGATACAGGGTCCAACAGACAGTATCACACATGGGCCCTGTATCTAAGCTTACCACATTTGTTACTAATCGTTTTTTTGTGTTTGTGTTTTTTTACAGGTTCGGTCGTTGGACTTCGTTGGATTCGAGGATTACTTCGATGACGGCTTTTTTTTATTATCAATAAAATGGTTAATGAGGGTTGTGTGTTTTTTTTTATTTCAATAAAATATTTTTTCTATGTCTTTGCGTTTTTTTTAAAACTTTTATTACTACCGCCTTAGTAATGGCCGCCGGCTGATTGACAGCGTCCATTACTAAGGCGGGGCTTAGTGTTAGCTGGTGCAGAGTCTAACACTAACCCCCATTATTACCCTGGTACCCACAGCCACCAGGGGTGCCGGGAAGAGCTGGGTACGATCCAGTACTTGACCATCTGTAGTGATGGTCGGATACTGGGGCGGCCGCAAGCTGGTAATATCAGGCTGGGAAAGGGCAGAAACAGCACCCCCATCCCCTGGTAATGCTAGCCTGCTGCTGCTTTATTATATATGGCTGGTTATGAAAAAACCATGTCATTTTATTTAAAAAAAATTAATTAATAATTGGAAAGAACGATGTGGGGTCCCTCCCAATTTTCATAACCAGCCAGATACAACACAGCAGCAGCCTAGCATTACCAGAGTGGGAAGGGCCACTGTTTTTGGCCTTCCACAGCCTAATACTACCAGCCTGCGGCCATTCCAGTGCCTGTCCATTACTACAGATGGTCGGGTACTGGTTTGTACCCGGCTCTTCCCTGTACCCCTGGTGGCGGTGGGTACCGGGGTAATAATGGGAGTTAGTGTTAGCCTCTGCTCTGGCTAATATTAAGGCCCGCCTTAGTAATGGAAGCTGTCAATCTGCCAGCAGCTATTACTAAGGTGGTAATAATAAATATTTAAAAAAATACAAGGACATAGAAAAAATATTTTATTGAAATAAAAAAAACCCACACACAACCCTCATTAACCATTTTATTGAGAATAAAAAAACGCTGTCATTTGAGTAGTCCTCGAATCCGACGTAGTCCAACGACCGAGCCTGTAAAATAACACAAACACACAAAAATGATTAGTAAAGGTATGTTCACAGGGCCTATTTTCAGACGTAATTCGGGCGCCCCTAATATGCCTACAAACATCTGCCCATTGCTTTCAATGGGACTTACGATGT
This sequence comes from Rhinoderma darwinii, assembly GCF_050947455.1. NCBI lineage: Eukaryota > Metazoa > Chordata > Amphibia > Anura > Rhinodermatidae > Rhinoderma > Rhinoderma darwinii. The sequence goes on along the minus strand of NC_134687.1, from coordinate 567,019,206 downwards.
TCTGTTCCCACGAGCATTTATTTTACGCGTCACTGTAAAAATACGGCGCGTAAAATGACGGCTCGTCAAAAGAAGTGCAGGACACTTCTTGGGATGTTTTTTTGAGGCGTTTTTCATTGACTCCATTGAAAAACAGCTCCAAAAACGGGCGTAAAAAATGTGAGTTGTTAAAAAAACATCTGAAAATCAGGAGCTGTTTTCGCCTGAAAACAGCTCCGTATTTTCAGACGTTTTTGCTCACTGCATGTGAACATACCCTAACATAAAGAAGCAAAACAATTATTATTCTCACCTTTCCTGGGTCCAGCGCTATAGCGGCAATGTCAGCGAGCTGGGCCCTATATCTAATCCAATCACCTGTGATACTCTCTGCTGAGCTACTGTATCTAATCCTATCCATCGTTTATAGGGTCGTAGTGCTATAGATATGCTGTCTCATAAAAACACACATTTTCTTGGGGGGGACATATGTATTGGGGCTATTTCCCCTGACATTTTAAGACCTTAGTGATGCCCCTGGCTGCTAGTGCTGCATTGTTGGGTCACTTAGGAGACCCAGCAATACAACTGAAAGCTGCGGGCTGTCGGCCATGAGAAGTTTGCGGGGGGTGGGGGGGGGGGGGCAACAATAACTTTTGCATCGGGGCCCATGAGCCTTTAGCTAAAGACCTCAACCCATCCTTATTAACAGTGAGTATGGACTTACCTCATATGCCAATGACAGAAGCAACTCACACTCACTAGTAAGCTCCATAGTAACGTTAGATGAAATCTATATTGACCTTATTCCACCAGGTTTATTTATTTTCTCTTTTGATTATGATCAGCATCAGGAATGGGCTTCAAATATGTCTTTTGACTGCCAACAGTGCCACTTTCAGCAAAGCTCTCAGGGATTGAATTTTAAGATAATATATGTTTAAATAGCACATATTGTGGCATCGACCTATTATACCAACATACTGTTTGTTACTAAGAAGGTTACATTTGTATGGAGTCTATTTCTCACTCAATGTAATGTATCTACTAGAATTGTGACTTACTATGACTTTGCCTTTAGATTTATTGAAGCTGAATAAGCTTTCCCTTAACTGCTCGATCTGTACACGGGTCTAGTGCAACCTTTATAAGTCATAGTAACTGAACAGAGGATATTCGAACCACATAACCCCCTTTAAGGAAGATTTTCCAAAAATTGTTAGAACTGTATTAACTGAATAATGCATCTAATCTAAAAAAACATAGAGACAACTTTGCAAATGTGCTTGATTAAATAAATCCTAGGCAGACCAATGTGTCTCCATGGTTACCGACTACAAACAAGTTCTGTGTAGTCTGATTCTGTAGTCATCTTACGCATATACCCTTTACTTCTATTGTCTGTTTGTTAGAAGATGGGGGACATGGAAGCAAATATCACATAGTTTGTTAAAAAGTTTATAACCATGGAGACAGGCCCGTATTTGCCACTAGGCACTGGGGGTGCAGTGCCTAGGGGGCGGCTGCAGGATATTTTTTATTTTTCTTAAAAAAAATGAACTTTGTGACCTGATCAGGTCACTCACAGGGCAGGGGTTGAGGGGGGGGGGGGCTGACTACCCCAGAGGTTCTAAGAGACACCCTCTGTTCATGGATTGGACAGAACTGCTCACATGATCAGCTGTAACTAATCCAAGAACATTTGCAGTGTCTCAGACTCAGGGCCCACACTAAGGAGACACAGCCGAAGAAGCAAGAGAAGAGGAAGCTCCACCCACATCCCACCCTGCAAGAGGCCTGTGAGGAAGGGGATGGTGAGTGCTCAATCTGTCTGCTGATGCGCCTCTATATATCTTTGTATGTGTATAAGTTCCAGTAAATTCTGTGTGTGTATTTGTGGGTCTAAGTGCCTATACAGTGAAGGAAATAAGTATTTGATCCCTTGCTGTTTTTGTAAGTTTGCCCACTGTCAAAGCCATGAACAGTCTAGAATTTTTAGGCTAGGTGACAGATAGATTATATAAAAAAAAAAAAAGAAAATCACATAGTCAAAATTATATATATTTATTTGCATTGTGCACAGAGAAATAAGTATTTGATCCCCTACCAACCATTGAGCGTTCAGCCTCCTCCAGACCAGTTACACGCTCCAAATCAACTTGGTGCCTGCATTAAAGACAGCTGTCTTAAATGGTCACCTGTATAAAAGACTCCTTTCCACAGACTCAATTAATCAGTCTGACTCTAACCTCTACAACATGGGCAAGACCAAAGAGCTTTCTAAGGATGTCAGAGACAAGATCATAGACCTGCACAAGGCTGGAATGGGCTACAAAACCATAAGTAAGACACTGGGTGAGAAGGAGACAACTGTTGGTGCAATAGTAAGAAAATGGAAGACATACAAAATGACTGTCAATCGACATCGATCTGGGGCTCCATGCAAAATCTCACCTCATGGGGTATCCTTGATCCTGAGGAAGGTGAGAGCTCAGCCGAAAACTACACGGGGGGAACTTGTTAATGATCTCAAGGCAGCTGGGACCACAGTCACCAAGAAAACCATTGGTAACACATTACGCCGTAATGGATTAAAATCCAGCAGTGCCCGCAAGGTTCCCCTGCTCAAGAAGGCACATGTACAGGCCCGTCTGAAGTTTGCAAATGAACATCTGGATGATTCTGAGAGTGATTGGGAGAAGGTGCTGTGGTCAGATGAGACTAAAATTGAGCTCTTTGGCATTAACTCAACTCGCCGTGTTTGGAGGAAGAGAAATGCTGCCTATGACCCAAAGAACACCGTCCCCACTGTCAAGCATGGAGGTGGAAACATTATGTTTTGGGGGTGTTTCTCTGCTAAGGGCACAGGACTACTTCACCGCATCAATGGGAGAATGGATGGAGCCATGTACCGTCAAATCCAGAGTGACAACCTCCTTCCCTCCACCAGGACAATTAAAAATGGCTCGTGGCTGGGTCTTCCAGCACGACAATGACGCGAAACATACAGCCAAGGCAACAAAGGAGTGGCTCAAAAAGAAGCACATTAAGGTCATGAAGTGGCCTAGCCAGTCTCCAGACCTTAATCCCATCGAAAACTTATGGAGGGAGCTGAAGATCCGAGTTGCCAAGCGACAGCCTCGAAATCGTAATTATTTACAGATGATCTGCAAAGAGGAGTGGGCCAAAATTCCATCTAACATGTGTGCAAACCTCATCATCAACTACAAAAAACGTCTGACTGCTGTGCTTGCCAACAAGGGTTTTGCCACCAAGTATTAAGTCTTGTTTGCCAAAGGGATCAAATACTTTTTTCTCTGTGCACAATGCAAATAAATATATATAATTTTGACAATGTGATTTTATGTTTTTTTTTTTCATATAATCTATCTCTCACTGGTAAAATTAACCTAGCCTAAAAATTCTAGACTGTTCATGTCTTTGACAGTGGGCAAACTTACAAAATCAGCAAGGGATCAAATACTTATTTCCTTCACTGTATACTGTATGTGTCTGTATGTGTATATATTTCTGCATGTGCATCTACTACATTATCTGTACTCCGAGAGTTGTCACTGTGTTATCTGTGGTGTTACATAGGACTGCAGGAAACATTTACTACATTATCTGTACTCAGAGATCTATCACTGTGTGTTATCTGTGGTATGACATAGGACTGCAGATAACATCTACTACATTACATGTACTCCGAGTTATCATTGTGTGTTATATGTGGTATTACACAGGACTGCAAGTAACATCTATTACATTATCTGAAGTCAGAGAGTTACCAATGTGTGTTATCTGTGGTGTTACATAGGACTGCAGGTGACATCTACTGCATTATCTGTACCAAGAGAGTTATCACTGTGTTATCTGTGGTGTTTCATATGACTGCAGGTTGCTAGGAAACGTCTGTCCGTCCCTTTAAGGTTGCCATGACAACTAGTCTAGGTTTTGGGCGGCTCTAGTTTTAGTTGCAGAGCATATCCCACTTCTCTGTCTTTCTTCCTATCAGATTGAAGGGTGGAGTTTTTAAATCTGATTTTGTTCTGTCTTCTTTGCTTGTGATTCTCTTTGTTTGCATTTGTTTGATTAAGCTCCTGATTATACCCTGTACCTTTGAGTATTTGAACTTTTGGAACTGGACCTCTGCTTGTCTCTGAATTTACTCCTTTGCTTACTGATTTAGACATTCTGCTCCCAGCTGGTTTTAACCTCTGCACTTCCTGATATCCTCTAGTTTTGTGATTTGGACTTTCTATATACTCTCTGGCTGTCTTGTTGTCTGTTCTAGTATTGCCTCCATTGCACCTCTGGTCCAACACTGAATTCTGCTAAAGCAACCTGGGTTCTATGCCGCCAAATCCAACCTGCTTTGCTGTGGGCTCTGGTGAAGCCCATGGAGTAGCCTTAGATCAGAGTTGTGACGAATTTGAGGTAGCGGATTTACTTGCACGCTTGTTCCAGACAGTCTCCAGCTGCCTTTGGGGAATCGCTCACATAGCAATTCCATCAACTTTTACTCTGGGAGTTGCTCAACTAGTGATTCCATAATACAGGTAACCTCTACTACATTTTCTGAAGTCAGCGAGATTACCATTGTGTGTTATATGTGGTATTACATAGGACTGCAGGTGATATCTACTGCATTATCTGTACCAAAAGAGTTATCACTTTGTTATATGTGGTGTTACATAGGACTGCAGTTAACATCTACTACATTATCTGTACTCAGAGATTTATCACTGTGTTATCTCTAGTATTACATAGGACAGCAGGTAACATCTACATTATCTGAGAGTTATAACTGTGTTATCTGTGGTGTTCCATAGGACTGCAGGTAACATCTACTACATTATCTGTACTCAGATTGGCAGCGGCGTAGCTAAAGTCTCATTGGCCCCGATGCAAAGGTTCTTCTTGGGCCCACCCCAAACTTCTCATGACCGACACCCTGCAGCCTTCAGCTGCATCGCTGGGTCTCCTAAGTGACCCAACGATGCAGCACTAGCAGCCGGGGGCGTCACTAAGGTCTAGAAAAGTCAGGGGAAATTGCCCCAATACATAAACCCCCCCACAAAAAATGTGTGTGCATGTATGTATATGTGTATATAGGAGACAGCATATCTGCGGCACTACCAACAAGGGGGCTGTGGGCTGTGTGGCAGTACCTACAAGGGGGCTGTGTGGCACTATCTACCAGGACGCTGTGTGGCACTCCCTACCAGGGGGCTGTGTGGCACTACCTACCAGGTTGCTGTGTGGCACTACCTACCAGGTTGCTGTGTGGCACTACCTACAGGGGGCTGTGTGGCACTACCTACAGGGGACTGTGTGGCACTATCTACAAGGGGGCCGTGTGGCGCTATCTACAAGGGGGCCATGTGGCGCTATCTAAAAGGGGGCTGTGTGGCACTACCTACAAGGGGCTGTGTGGCACTATCTACAGGGGGAATCTGTGAGTGGGGGCTGTTGGTTATTTTACTGTGAGTGGGAGGCTGATGGTTATTTTACTGTGAGTGGTGGGCTGATGTTTATTTTACTGTGAGTGGTGGGCTGATGGTCATTTTACTGTGAGTGGCGGGCTGATGGTCATTTTACTGTGAGTGGGGGGCTGATGGTCATTTTACTGTGAGTGGGGGTCTGATGGTCATTTTACCGTGAGTGGGGGGCTGATGGTTATGTTACTGTGAGTGGTGGGCTGATGGTCATTTTACTGTGAGTCGGGGGCTGATGGTCTTCAAGTGGTTTCCACGTCTGACCTCCAATTGAAATTAATCAGAGCCAGAAATACCTGCGTCACTGATTGGAGCTTTTTTTTCCTGCATCTTTTGCATTCGCTTCAACGGCTTAAGAAAAAAATGCAAAAAATAGGGGTCAAACAATACTGTCAATTCCTGAAGGAATTTGAAGGCAGATGTTTTTTTGCCTTACAAAAATACACTGTGTGAACATATCCTATGAGTGTAGTGCTTGTTTTTAGCCGTTTTCTGTCTTTCTCGAAACCATTTTTGGTAGGGGTGCCCTGAGGAAATGGTATTTTTCCAGTGCTGCCTCAAGTCCGAAAAGGTTGGGAAACTCTGTACTAGGTTACAGGATCAAGCCGGCCTACGCAAGGATCCCGTTGTGGAGCAGCTCAGTTTGTCGTGGAAACGGAGCCTAGGTAAGTATAATTTTGTTTGGTGGCTTGTCTACAAGGGGGATGTGGGGGGGCTGTATGGTACGATCTACAAGGAGGAGGTGAGAGATTATGGCACTGTCTACATGGAGGCTGTATGGCAAAATCCACAGGGGCCACTATACTGTGTGGGGGCCACTAAGCAGACATTATACTGTGTAGGGTTATATTATTATCATACTGTATGGGGGGCACTAAAGGGGCATTATTCTTTTTTTATGGGGCATTTTTTTTTAATGATGGAGGTAGGGTGCCGAAAGATAATTTCGCACGGGGCGCCATTTACCCTAAGGCCGGCCCTGTCTGTGGTATTCCATAGGGCTGCTCGTAACATCTACATTATCTGTACTCAGAGTGCTATCACTGTGTGTTATCTGTGGTGTTACATAGGACTGCAGGTAATATCTACTACATTATCTGTACTAAGAGAGCTATCACTGTGTGTTATCTGTAGTGTTACATAGGACTGATGGTAACATCTACATCATGGGCTGGGCGATTTTGCAAAAAATAAAATCTAGATTTTTGTTAACCCTATTGACAATGTTTGATTTGAATCACAATTTTCTTATTTTTAGGAGTAATTCAAGAATTACTGTGCATGCAATTCCCTTATCTAAAAAAAAATATCAAGACACAATTTTTATACATAAGAGAATTGCACGCAGAGCTATTCCACAATATATACTGATTATCATGATTGCCCTTTAGGTGCTATATGTGATCAAGCTCACTTATAAAAGGGACAATCCTGATAATTGGTATATATTATGGAATAACAGTGCCAGCAATTCTCTTATGTAAAATAATTGTGTCTTGGTGGGGATTTTTTTTTAGATAAGGGAAATGCATGCACAGTAATTCCTTAATTATTCCGACTACTAAGCAGGCTAAAAGAAAGTATCTGCTCCTTGTAAGGGAATGTTCACACGCAGTAACCAAAAAGTTCTGAAGTTTCTGTAGCAACTCGCGTTTTTCGTGGCGTATTTTACGGCCATTATTGGAGCTGTTTTTCAATGGAGTCAATGAAAAATGCCTCCAAAAACGTCCCAAGAAGTGACATGCACTTTTTTTTCACAGGCGTCTTTTTACGCGCCGTATTTTGACAGCGACACGTAAAATTAAGGCTCGTGGGATCAGAACACCGTAAAACCCATTGAAAGCAATGGCCAGATGTTTGTAGGTGTATTAGGGGTGTTTTTTCAGGCGTAAAACGCCCGAATTACGTCTGAAAACACTGCTTGGGAACATACCCTTAGGGCTGTCATGATACCAGAATTTGAACTTCGATACCGATACTTTGTGTAGTATTGCGATTCTCGATACCAAAACTATACTTTGCCAATAATAATAATAAAAATTAAAAATAAAAAGTTCTTCCATTTTCTGATGTGAGGCACGTGGTGTGATGAACTTTGAACCTTCATGTGCCTCACATTAATAGTAATTAACCCCATCATGTTTCTCACTTTCATAATTAATTAGGTACATGATGGGGTTGATGACACTCTCGTCTTGACTACTGTAACTCATTACTAGTCGGTCTTCCCCTCACTAAACTCTCCCCTCTCCAATCTATCCTCAATGCAGCAGCCAGGCTCATCTTTATGACCAACCGCTACACCAACGCCTCTAATCTGTGCCAGTCACTGCACTGGTTGCCCATCCCCTTCCGAATAAAATTCAAACTTATTACTCTCACCCACAAAGCTCTCCACAGTGCTGCACCTCCTTACATCTCCTCCCTCATCTCTGTCTACCACCCTACTCGGGCTCTACGTTCTGCCAACGACCTTAGATTAAAATCCTCCATAATCCGAACCTCCCACTACCGTCTCCAGGATTTCTCTCGTGCTTCACCCGTCCTCTGGAATGTGCTAACCCAGACAATCAGATTAATTCCCAATATCCACAGTTTTAAACGTGCCCTGAAAACACATCTATTTAGACAGGCCTATAACATTCCCTAATCTGACTCCTTTCCATGGCCCTCCATTTAGATTAGTCATCAGAATAAGATTCCCTCACACTCCTTCTCTTCATGTCCGTCATACACGGATACCGGCTGGTGACCGGCTCATGCAGCTTTATGTTACCACCGCATGTGTATAAAAATGGCCGGACCATTGTACAGAACAAACACTGTTACACTTTGTGTCTCCCTTATGTCCTCATAGATTGTAAGCTCTTGCGAGCAGGGTCCTCACTCCCCAGGTTTGAATTGTAAATGAACTTTGTCACTATGTAATGTCTGATATTGTTTGTTTCATGTTCCCTCTAAATTGTAAAGTGCTGCGTAATATGTTGGCGCTATATAAATAAAGATTATTATTATTATTATTATTAATGTGAGGCACATGGAGGTACTAAATTCATAACACCTCGTGCCTCACATTATTAAGTAAAATAAAGCAGTTTTTATTTTATTTAAGTTATTTACCTAAGTATGCCTTAACAACAGGAAATATGGTCAGACAGTCCTGGGATCAATGGACCCTGGGCTGTCCGCCCATATATTGTATGTCCCTCAATCACTTCACAGGGATTCCCTGTGATGCGATCCAAGAGGCATCCCCCTTCTCATTTTCCCCTTGAATGCTGCGGTCAGCTTTGATCGCAGCATTCAAGGAAATAGCGGCGGTGATCAGATTTCTCTGATGTCCGCCGTTAGAGCGGGGCTACGGCTGTGTAATACATGTGTACATTGCCCTGCTCCTGACAACAAGTGCGCCCGCGGTCAGCGCTGCACTAATGAGAAATAGTATAGATATTATTGTATATCCAGAAGGAGAGAGACTGTCTAATGTAAATAGAGGGGAGACAGAGAAATGCTAGTCGCTTGTTGTGCTGCACTCGAGACAGATGTATGAGGATTATCATGTGCAGTGAGCAGAAACATATAAAGATTTTTCATCATTACTAGCATGTTTGGGTCTTCCGGATCTTGGTGCGTCTTTAATTGAACCGGTTATTTCGAAACGATGAACACTTCTGTTAACAGTTGAGAATGAAATTGGATCACGGATAGGATAAGTGGCATTGAATAAAGCCACTACTTCTTGATAGGATCTTATTTTTTCTTCGCCATACCCTCTCATCTTGATCCTTTCCGTTTCGGTCAAATGCATTTTGTGATATGACAATAGAAATGTACAAAAATGAAAACTACTCTCCGAAATAGCTCTCTCTGAAATTCACAAGCGACTACCGAAATGTGTACACATGAAATCATGTTACAATCGTAGACAAGGTCCATTTTGTATCGCCGAGGCCAATTGTAATAATATGTAATTTAAAGTCACCTTGATGTGACATTCCCAAGCTCACACACACACACGCACATGCGCCCACGCACATATAGGATTTTATCCGCGCGGTACATTTTGGGTAATGCTAACACCGGCGGTAGCCGATAATGAAGATGATAACTTTAACGTTAAATATCTCAGCGAGAAAAAAATCATATCTCAAAATCGTTTTCAGCATCGTTTTTGTATTGAAAAGAGCTTTCAGGTGAGCCCCCACTCGACCCCTCATGCTATTTAAGATTTTGCAAGCCCCGTCCACCCCACCGCCCCAAAGTGGGGAGGGGGGGTGATTTTTTTCTGGGCGTTAACTGGTAGATTTTATGACCCCATTAAATCCCACCAAATTTCAACCCTCTACCACGAGACGTTCAAAAGTTATGAGGGTGTTCCGGAACTTTTGGTGGGCAATACATATATATATGTATATATATATATATATATATATATATATATATATATATATATATATATATATATTTGCCTGCCATATCTAAATATGTGCCTTTATGGATGTACAGATGTAGCCATCTTTATCTTTACTTTAAACACATTAAATACACAGTATCATGCAACTTTAACTTGACTTTTTAAATTGATTTTCAATTTTCTTTTTCTGTGTGATATCAACTTGGAGCAAGTTACCAGTCAAGATAAAGATGGCTACATCCGTACAGTATATATGTGGTTTATGTTTGGTTTGTGGAGGGCAGCAATAGAGAGTCTTGCACAGGGAGCTATCCAACATAATGACGGCCTTGCTCAGACTAAGAGTATGTTCACACACACTAATTACGGACCTAATTCGGGCGTTTTTGCCCCGAATTATGTCCGAAAAATGTGCCTCAATAGCGTTGACAATCATCTGCCCATTGAAAGCAATGGGCAGATGTTTGTCTGTTCACACGAGGCGTATATTTACGCGCTGCTGTCAAATGACGGCGCGTAAATAGACACCCGCGTCAAAGAAGTGACCTGTCACTTCTTGGGGCGTAATTGGAGCCGCTATTCATTGACTCCAATGAAAGCAGCGCCAATTACGTCTGTAATGGACGCGGCGTTCAAGCACCTGCACATGCCGTTACGGCTAAAATTACGGGGATGTTTCCTCCTGAAAACATCCCCGTAATTTCAGCCGTTACGGACGCTGTCGTGTGAACATACCCTTATAGTTTATGTAGTGCTGCAGCCATTTATGGACAGAGCTGAGGGAAACAGCGGATTCACGGCACAACTGGAGGTCACTAGGTAAGGTATGTATTATTTTACCTTGTTGTATGTCACAGTCCCCGGGACCAGTCGCTTCAATTGTATACGTGTTCTTAGGACGCAAATTCAACTGAAAGAGCAGGCGAGGCAAGTGAACCATCAGTTCCCTTCCTCGCCATTTGGTGCTTCTCTTGTGGTACAGGTGGCGCAATTACGTAATTGCGCCATCTGTCATCATTTCACTGGAGCAGGCCCGATCAGAAATGAGCCAGTCTGGCAACTGGGACACAAGGGTCTATTGGGTTTAACTTATCTTCCAGTACATTTCTCTACTGTAAAGTTCTGTTTATAAGCTGTATTTTTTTTCTAAAACTGCAAATTTTACTTTTTGTGTTTGCTAAATGAGCTCTAACTACTAATTTATCATTTTTATTTTCAAGACGAGTAACATCTGTTGTCACATTGTTCTAATTGACCTACTTCCTACATGAAAATCAGGTGTTGTTAGGTCTGTACTGTTTTATATTGTGAATCCTCATGTCTTGTGTATATATATATATATATATATATATATATATATATATATATATATAGCAAACATAGAATGGTGACAGCACCCTGCGACACTAATGCCACCTAAACCACTAAATATAAATAGATATGCACTAAAGCTAAATCTACTTACAAATAGGGAGGTTCTTAGTGCACATTTTGATCAAAAAGTGTTAGCCCACCTGCCACGACAAGGCGACCTCTGTAAGGTGGGAACCTACGCTGCACATACACCCAGAACTGGGACTAAGCCTACATATATACCTGGGGATGGTAGGGTCCAGCAATGAACTGATTAAAATGGGAGGAGTGCAAGAACAACAAGTGGAGGCAGTCACTAACCCCACATATATGGATCCCATAAACACAACAAAAATTTGAACAGCACATTCCAACTAAATGATACAAAATGTATGCAGGTGCAAGAACACCCATGACTGCAGATATACAGCAAACATAGAATGGTGACAGCACACTGCGAACACTAAGGCGGGATTCACACGACCGGGTCGTTCCCGAGCCCGAGTGCCGGCCGGTAAAATCGGCCATTCTACCCGGCCGGTTTGCATAAAGTTATGCATCCGTGCCGGGCCGGGCAGATCCGGACAGTGACATCAGCGGCAACTCCTGAAGGGGCATCCCCATGTGTTCGGGGATTCTGCTTCAGGAGTTTCCCCTGATGTCACTGCCCAGATATGGACAGAGACATCAAGCGCTCTGTCCAGGAGCGGAATCCCCGAACACACGGGGATTCCGCTCCTTCAAGGAGCTAAAGTGCGGCTAGCACATAGCAGAGCGGGGAGATACCTCCCTGCTCTGCTATAGTGGCGTCGCTACAGTAGTAGCAGCCGCTGCTGCTACTAGCGGCGCCATCAAAGGTGTCGCCGGGCTAGGGCGCTTTTAAAACAAGCAGGAGAAGGGAGCCAGCGCAGCGCTCCCTTCCACCTGCTGTACACCCCGGCCCTGCCACACCGTGTACAGCGATGCCATTCGTCAGAATGGCATCAAATCCTCCTCCTCACATGCACTCTGCGCTGTGAGGAGGAGGAGATAGAGCGCAAGAGCCGGAAAACCCGGCCGTCACTCGGGACACATCCCGGTGATGGCCGGGTATTACCCGTCCCCATAGACTTCTATGGGAGCCGGGCGGCCGGGTACCCGGGCGAAAATAGAGCATGTCCTATTTTTTGACGGGCGGTTTTCCCGGCCGTCAAAAAATCGGTCGTGTGAATAGCCCCATTAGGGGTCTATTATTCCTAATGCAGCCGGGTGCCGGCCGATTTATGAACGGCCGGCACCCGGCCGGGAAACCCTGCCGTGTGAATGAGGCCTAATGCCACCTAAACCACTAAATATAAATAAATATGCACTAAAGCTCAATCTACTTACAATAGGGAGGTATATATATATATATATATATAGATAGAGAGAGAGAGGAGAAGGCAGCAGCACTCACAAAGCAATCATTGGTCGGGTGCCAAGCAAAAACGTCCCGATCCTTGGACGGAATGTCAAATATAGCAAAAAGAAACTTCGCAGCACTCCAAGTTGAAAAATGGTGGTTTATTCAATCCAAATATAACAGCAACGTTTCAATCCTACAATAGGATCTTTCTCAGGCTTGAGAAAGATCCTATTGTAGGATTGAAACGTTGCTGTTATATTTGGATTGAATAAACCACCATTTTTACAACTTGGAGTGCTGCGAAGTTTCTTTTTGCTATATATATATATATATATATATATATATATATATATATATATATTAGGGAAGCAGCACTCAAGATTAAGCAATTTTATTCATCAAGTATCCATCACCACAACGTTTCACACCTCTATGAGGGCGTTTTTAAGCGTTTTCAAGCAGTAATGCCCTCATAGAGAGTGTGAAATGTTGTGGTGATGGATTTTTGGTGAATAAAATTCCTTGATCTTGAGTGCTGCTTCCTTTCTATTTTTCTATTGCTGTGACGAAGGGTCGTTCCTCTGAAGCTTTGCACCAGCCGCTCCATTTCTCTAGTATTTATATGTATATATAAATATATCAAAACCATTGCATCAGTGTTTTGTTTTTTTTGTTGGAAAGAAACAGCAAGTTTATCCAAAGATACAATATCATGTATATATAGTGCTATAAAAAAAAAATGAATTTAAAAAGTCTATAAAGTTCCATGATATTAACCTTACATTCAAATTCATGCTACTCGCAAAATCCCCAAAAAGTTGTAAACCTATAATCAAAATAAGCAATAGAAGGCTATATATGGGTAAACCCTTTCATAGAGGAGCTGCTCTTGTGGAGTGTCTCTCTGGTCTGGCTCATAGGGAAACTTCCTAAGTGAGGACCTTCATCTATGATATTTATATGCCCTAATGAGACATATGGTCATCCTGAGACAATTTCTTTAATTATTTCACTTAATATTCCCTAGTGTACCCACCAGTGGTAAACCAAATAGGCAAGTTAAGCCAAAGGGGGGCATCCACCATAGAGTAGCCTCCACCACATGCCTCAGGACAATTATTATTCCTATAGTTTACAAATATAGTGTATAGTGCTATTATTTGGATACTGCTAGTTTGCAAAATGGTAATTTAGAAAAAGATTATTGTACAAATTGTGCTTCTATTTGTAATCTTTTAATATATACCGGAAGACTATTTTTTTTTTTACTTACATACTTGCCCATACTCTACATTTCAAAAATAGGGGACTGTAAGGGGCTCTACATTATGTCCTGCCGAGTGGCCACCATAGCGCTTTCCCTCTTCAAAGCTATGGTTCCTAGGATCCTGAAGCTCCAAAATCATTGCTTAGACATGGGACATCGGTGCCAGGCATAGTACTCTGCTGTCTGTTTATTGCAATGCTTCTGTGTTCTGGCTGATAGAGTCCAAACACACAGGGAGTGTAGATAGATAAAGCATCTTGATAGTGTGATTAGGTGGAAAGACAGAAGATATCCATGATGCAAAAATTGCAGATGGTGGAGAACATGTAGGCATTTTGGTCATAACTATGCCTTAGCATCCATATTATCTGCTACAGGGCCCGTAGGCTGAAGGGGTGCAGAAACATTCAATTTTGTGGGAAAAATATGATGGTGACTTTCTGCTATCTAGTTTTACTATGTGGGTACTACTTTGTGCAGAAGATGTAATCTATGACACTGCTATACATCCTTTGGTTGATGCTCTAGAAAAACTTGTAATGCTGCTATTTTCATTACTACAGTTTATGTCTCCAGTGTACTGTCAATGGTAGGGTCCATTCCTGACATTGCTATTTGGCCCTAGAAATTGAAAGCTTGGTAGGCATCAATGGTGTGGATTAGAAAGGGGCTATTTGATTTTTGATTTAGGACCCTTCATCCGCAACGTTTGTCGGAGCTAGATATGTTACTAAGAAAGCGGAGGATGTAAGGGCAGTGTGCATTAAACTCTTAACCAGGGGCGTTGCTAGGGTCTTGAAAGATCAGAGGCACAAGCCCCAAGACCTATTCCCTCCTTCAAATATATATAGATAGAGAGATGATAGATAGATAGATAAATAGCGAAGACAACTTTAATAACACATAATATGTGGTGCCTGAAACATGTATTCATAGTAGACCTATTCCACAATACTGTTACTGAATAATACCTCCACATCATGACCACACTTTACCACCACACATTGACTGAATAATACCGCTATGCTTGTACTGAATAATATCACCACACCATGACCACATATTACTTCCACATAGTGACCAAATAATACCACCATACTGTTACTGAATAATACCTCCACGCCATGAGCACATATTACCACCACATAGTGACTGAATAACACCACCATACTGTTACTGAATAATATCTCCATGACTTCATATTACCACCACATAGTGACTTAATAATACCTCCAGACCATGACCACATATTACCACTACATAGTGACTAAATAATGCCACAGTACTGTTACTGAATAATACCACCACATCATTACCACATATTACCGCCACATAGTGACTGAATAATACCACTATATTGCTACTGAATAATACCTCCACACTATGACCACTTATTACCACCACGTTGTGGCTGAATAATACCACCATACTGTTACTGAATAATACCACCACATCATGAGCACATATTACCATCATATAGTGACTGAATAATACCACCATACTGTTACTGAATAATACCTCCACATACTACCACCACATAGTGACTGAATAATACCTCCAGACAATGCCACATTTTACCATCACATAGTGACTGAATAATACCCAATGACCAGCGTGATGTAGTGACAGCGCCCCACACAGCGTCTTATAGGCTGCTGGCCTGAGGACGCAGATACAATTGTATGTGGCTGTCACTAGCACCGGAGCCCACCTTGTGCTAGCGCCACTGCCAAGTAATAATACCCCCTTTGTGCCCTCTGTATATAGCGCAACAGCGTCCCCTGTAGATAGCACCACACATACAGCCCCGTGTAGATAGCGCCACAAACAGCCCTCTGTTGTAGATAGTGCCACACACACAGCCCCGCTTGTAGATATCGCCTCACACAACATCCTTTGTAGATAGCGCCACATACAGCCCTCCTTGTAGGTAGAGCCACACACAACTCCCCTTGTAGGCAGTGCCACACACAGCCCCCCTTGTAGATAGCATCAAACACAGCCCTCCCTTATAGATAGCACCACACACACACACCCTTTTTTAGATAGGGCCACACAGTCCCCCTTGTATATAATACCACACAGCCCCCCTTGTAGATAGTACCACACATCCCCCTCCTTATAGATAGTGCCACACAGCCACCCTAGTAGATAGTGTCACACCCCCTTGCAGATAGTGCCTCACAGCCCTCCACCTCTATAGTGCCACATAACCCCCCCCAGTAGATAATGCCTCACCTCCACTTGTAGATAGTGCCACACAGCCCCCCTGTATATTGCCACACAGCCCTTCCTAGTAGATAGTGCCACACCCCCCTAGTAGAAATTTGCCACAGAGCCACCATAGTATGTAGCGCCACACAGCCTCCACACCGTCCCCCCCCCAAAAATAAAATAAAAAATACATTGTACTTACCTTGCTCCGTTCCTGCAATGGACTGAGCTCTGCGACCATTGCGTTGGCCAGCGTGATGTAATGACAGCGCCCCACACAGCGTCTTATAGGCTGCAGGCCTAATGTGGCCTGCATCTTATAGTATTAAATTGTATCTGCGTCCTGAGGACAATTGAATGTGGCTGTCATTAGCACCGGAGCCCACCTGGTGCTAGCGACGCTGCCCGGCCCATTAATGTTATGTGCCGGCGACGCGGGCCCCCTCATGCTGCATGCCCCGTAGCAGCCGTTATGGCTGCTTTAGTAGGCAGAAGGCCCTGGGCATTTGCCCCCCCCCCTAATGCCGGCCCTGACAGGTGATCCGGGGCACTAGGCAAAAAATCCGGGGCATGAGCCCCGAGTGCCTGGTGCTAATGTCGCCCCTGCTCTTAACTATGTGAACTGAATGTCTATTTTCTTGAGAAATGGCATTTCAGCAGCCTGCTTTTCCGTTGTTTTTATTCTGTTATGGTGGTGTAGAAGCAATAAATGAAAACTGGCTGAGGAAGAGAGGGAACAAACATGAATTTGATATTAAAGTAAAATGAAAAATCCTTGGCTGCAAAATCCTGCAGGAAAATGAGTCAGATGAAAACACCAGAAATCTATTTACAACTTGCTAGCTCGTGTGATATAATTATATGTCACTGAATTAAATGTCAATATAATTCAGAGGCTAGAAATAGAACTGTATTCAGGAGATCTTCAAAAAAATACCTGGCTTACTGCATCCACCATCAACTTACATATTTATTTTACCAGGTGGTATACCCAGGCATAGCAAATCATTTATTAAATGATTGAGTGAATTTTAATCAAAGCACTTTCAAAAGCTTCATTCAGTACTTTAATATTTTTCAGGATACTGGATTGTGAAATATTCTGTATTGTTGGATGGTCATAGAAAAGCAAAACACTGCAATAGTTAGAAACCACTTTTTTACATTTACAGTCTAAACAACCACTAAAGGGTTATTCCCTTCTCAGACATTTATGGCACATCCACCAGGGAAGAGCGCTGCACATTTTTACGAAAAAGCTGAACAAGCTTAAAGGGGTTTTCTATCTCAGAGTATATGAAAATGGGTTTTCTACTAGGGAATTCTTAGTTAATAGAGGGAAGCACGATCATTTCTGTTCAGGATTTTCATCTCTTGGTTAGAATTGAGAGCGGTAACAAAGAGCGTTTCTTGGAGGTCCTGTTCTATCCTGCGTTACACAGACAACCCATTGATTTAAATAAGTACTGTGTAATGCTAAATTTCCCCTGTGGTGGTGCTGAAGGAAAATGAAACACTTTCTGCCAGGTTTTGCAAAAGATTACAGCTGGTCCCTGGAAGTTCCCGCAGGGAGACACTTTGTGATCAGACCCTTCTAACAAGATTGTCCAAAGAAGACAACATCTTTAAGCAGCCACCTCTCCATTCAGTCTGCGGCTGGATCCGGAAGCGGCCAGACATCTCGCCAAGCGAATCAGGGAATCTTACTGGTGGGATCCCTGCCTGTTTATCATTTATGGCGTATCCTTTGGATATTAAGCAGAAAAAATATGTAATAAAAAATTACACAGAGCCCTTGACAACTCCGTATAATATCATATTTTTCAACATTGTGTGTCCACGCTTTCCCTTTATTACAGCTTCCATTCTTTTCTGGAGAATTGCTTTCTGTTTTTCAACGCAATCTGCGTGGACATGTTTTTCCATGCTTCTTATTGACATTTGCACAGTTCTGTCTTACAAGTTGGGCACATTTTCTGCTTCCACTGATCCAAATATTCCCAAATATATTCAATGATGTGGAGGTCTAGGCTCTGGAATGGCCAATAGAGATGAGCGAATCTTAAAACTTCCTTTCTCCATTGATATTTCAGGAAGTGAATCACCATAAATTTTTGTTGCAAATCTCTAACCTGGAAAATCTGTTGTATCATCTCTAAGGGTATATTCACACGGAAACTCAAAAACGTCTGAAAATACAGAGCTGTTTTCAAGGGAAAACAGCTCCTGATTTTCAGACGTTTTTTAAGCCACTCATGTTTTTCGCTGCCATTTTTGGAGCTGTTTTCTATAAAGTTAATGAAAAACAGCACTTCTTTTTCACTGCCTTTTTTTTAATGGTGTTTGATGTTTGGAGGCGTTCTGCTTTTTTCGGCCGTGTTTCGAGCGTTTACGGCCCGAAAAACGGCCAAAAATAAGCCATGTGAACATACCCTCATGGTCAATCCATCGTTCTGAGAACCCCAGCAACTTATTTTTTGATAATCATGCTTTGATCTTCACAGCAATGTGCTTGGGGTTGTTATCTTGAAGAAATTTGTTCCCGCTCAGATGATTTCCAGAGGGTATTGCATGAAATATTATTGGCATGTATTAACATCTGTTTATACTTATTCGTTTTTATTAATCCATCAATCAAAAACAAATTGCCAACACCATATGGTGTAATTCCTCAAACTTACTCGGATTCTTCACCATGCTGGACTGATGGTTGCACACATGGTTTGAAAGATCTTAAATTTAGACTCATCAGTCCCTGAACCTTCCTCCACATCTCAGCTGTCCAGTTTTAATGTTCTAATGCAAACTTTGTTCTTTCTTTGTCTATTTCCTTTTTTTTAGTGATGGCTGCTTGACAGCTACACATTCTTGCAGGCGCATAATGTGGAGATGTGTTCTCACAGTAAAAGGATGGACAGAAATACCAGTGGATTTTTGAGTGATGCTCGTTTTTCTTGTATTTTTCCAAATTAAATTTTTATGTACCGAAGATGACAGTTTTGGTGGTCTACCAGGGCTTACATGGTATTTAAGAGTCCCATTTATAGCTTTTAGTAATTTTCTTCTTATTCCAGTTTTATAAGCTCGAGTGTTTTTGTTTTTTTTTAAACTATTTTACTTATGCCTCATGCACACGACCGTAAAAACTCCTGTTATTACGGGTCGTAATTACGACCCGTAATAACGGGCTCATAGACTTCTATTGGCGACGGGTGCCTTCCCGTTTTCTCACGGGAAGGTGCCCGTGCCGTTGAAAAAGATAGAACATGTCCTATTTCAGGCCGTAATAACGGCACGGACAGTCCATAGAAGTCTATGGAGCTCTCGTAATGACGGGTGGCTACATGTGTGCACCCGTCATTACGGCAGCGTTGCTAAGCGACGTCAGTAAATAGTCACTGTCCAGGGAGCTGAAAGAGTTAACTGATCGGCAGTAACTCTTTCAGCACCCTGGACAGTGATTACCGATCAGTATAAACCTGTAAAAAATAAAAATAAAAGACTTTCATACTTACCGAGAACTTCCTGCTTCCTCCAGTCCGGTCTCCCGCCCGTTGCCTTGGTGACGCGTCCCTCTCGACATCCGGCCCGACGTCCTGGATGACGTTTCAGGCCATGTGACCGCTGCAGCCAATCACAGGTCAATCACAGGCTGCAGCGGTCACATGAACTGCCGCGTCATCCAGGGATGTCGGGCTGGATGTGAAGAGAGGGACGCGTCACCAAGACAACGGCCGGGTAAGTATGAATTTCTTTAACTTTTATTACAGAAAAGGCTGTCCCTTCTCTCTATCCTGCACTGATAGAGAGAAGGGGCTGCCGATTAGTGCAGTGCTATTTTGCCGCCAAAAACGTGCCCGTAAATACGGGTGGAATACGGGTGACACCGGACCCATATTTACGGGCACGGGTTCGTAAATACTGGTGCAAAACGGGTGGAATACGTGTGACACCGGACCCGTATTTACGCCAGTATTTACGGGTGGGAAAAAATACGGTCGTGTGCATGAGGCCTGAGTGTTGTTATATTTTCTAGTGAATATGTTTCCTTCCTTTTTCTGATGCTGAAAACTAAAATCTGTCACCAGATTATAAGTGCCTATCTCCTACATAATCTGATTGGTGCTGTAATGTAGATAACAGTGGTTTTTATTTTGAAAAACGATCAATTTTGAGCAAGTTATGAACAATTTTAGATTTATGCTAATTAGTTTCTTAATAGACAACTAGGCGTTTTTTAACTTTTACCAACTGGGCGTTGTAAAGAGAAGTGTATGACGCTGACTAATCAGCGTCATACACTTCTCATCGTTCCAGCCCAGCTTCTTTCACTGCACAAATAGTGTGATCTCGCGAGATCACGCTGTGCTGTCATTCACAACGAGAATAGACATCACATCCTGGCTGGAGGCGATGTCTATTCACTCTCAAGACACTTCGGTAAAGTTAATCTGTGAGTAAGTGACAACACAGCGTGATCTCGTGAGATTACGCTGTGCTGTGAGTACAGCTAATCATGAATGAAGAGAAGTGTATGACACTGATTAGTCAGCGTCATACACCTCTTCTCTTTACAACGCCCAGTCGGTAAAAAGTTAAAAAACGCCCAGTTGTCTATTAAGAAACTAATTAGGATAAATCTAAAATTGCTCATAACTTGCTCAAAAATGATAGTTTTTCAAAATAAAAACCACTGTTGTTATCTACATTACAACGCGGCAGCGCCGATCAGGTTATGTAGGCGATAGGGCACTTATAATCTGGTGACAGAGCCTCTTTAAATGAATAGTCAATATGACTGTAAATTAAATAAATTAAAGTGTGGTCTATGTTATTGTACAGTATAGTATATATAATTTATTTTTATACATAAATAACCTCCAAAAAGATAGCCCAGTGTTCACATAATATCAAACGGACACAGAATGTATAACAGTTTGCAGGGACGGTTTTAGACAAAGGTTGGCCCTGCGCAGAATTAAAAGTCGGGCCCTAAATGCTGAATTATTGTATCAATGATGCAGTCAATTAAGAAGGCGGTGTGCAGAGAACTGCATCACTGATTTCTAGCGCGTCCAGGAGTGTTGCAAGCTCGAAAGGATATGTCCCTTGTTTCACACATAAAAATGATCTATATACGTATACAGTTATTATATCATACCGCTATACCAGATTAAATATTACCTGCATACTGTTAATGAACACAACTCACTAATAAAATGACCAATATTACCAATAATAACACAATGTAAGGTCCAAATAATGCTGCCACCCCATAACCACATAGTGACCGAATAATACCCCCATACTGTTTCTGAATAAAAACCACTATACAAAGACTAATATTACCACCATATGGTGACCATATAGTGGTAGATGCCAGTTATACACAGGAGTAGAGATGAGCGAACTTATCAAAAGTTCGGTTCGGCTAGTTCGCCGAATTTCACAAAAAAGTTTGGTTCGGACCGAACTAGTTCTGACCGAACCTGTCACTTACGTGCGCCGAGCATGCTACTGTCCGGGGTGCTGATAGAGTTAATGGGCTGCACTAACTCTTTCAGCAACCTTCACAGTACATGCTCGGCGCGCGGAAAATACAATTTTAATAAATATAATAAAAAAATAAAAATTATACGTTCGTACTTACTTTCCTCCTGTCCGGCCTCCAGCGATGACGTTTCATCCCTTTCGCCGCTGCAGCCAATCACAGACTGTAGTGGCGGTCACGCACGCCAGGATGACGCTTCATCCCACGTGACCGCCTCTGCAGCCAATCACAGGCTGCAGCGGCGACATGGATGAAACGTCATCGCTGGAGGCCGGACAGGAGGAAAGTAAGTATGAACGTATTATTATTTTTTTTGGCATGTATGTATGTATGTATGTATGTTGGCATGTACGTATGTTGTCATGTATGTATATCTGTGCATGTATGTTGGCATGTATGTATATATGTGCATGTTTGTATGTATATTTGCATGTATATATTTGCATGTATGTATGTATGTATGTTTGCATGTATGTATGTTTGCATGTATGTATGTATGTATGCATGTTTGTATGTATATTTGCATGTGTGTATATATATATGTATGTTGTCATGTATGTATGTATGTATGTATGTATGTATGTATGTTGTCATGTATGTATATATGTGCATGTATGTTGGCATGTATGTATATATGTGCATGTGTGTATGTATGTATATTTGCATGTATATATTTGCATGTATGTATGTTGTCATGTATGTATGTATGTATATATGTGCATGTATGTTTGCAAGTATGTTGTCATGTATGTATGTTGTCATGTATGTATGTATATATGTGCATGTGTGTATGTATATTTGTATGTATGTATGTATGTATGTTTGCATGAATGTATGTATGTTTGCATGTATGTATGTATGTATGCATGTTTGTATGTATATTTGCATGTGTGTATATATATATGTATGTTGTCATGTATGTATGTATGTATGTATGTATGTATGTATGTTGTCATGTATGTATATATGTGCATGTATGTTGGCATGTATGTATATATGTGCATGTGTGTATGTATGTATATTTGCATGTATATATTTGCATGTATGTATGTTGTCATGTATGTATGTATGTATATATGTGCATGTATGTTTGCATGTATGTTGGCATGTATGTATACATGTGCATGTTTGTATGTATATTTGCATGTATATATGTTTGCATGTGTGTATGTATGTTTGCATGTATGTATGTATGTTTGCATGTATGTATGTATGTTTGCATGTATGTTTGTATGTATGTTATCATGTATGTATGTATATATGTGCATGTATGTATGTTTGCATGTTTTTATTTTTGCATGTATGTTTGCATGTATGTTTATATATATGTGCATGTATGTAATTATGTTTGCATGTATTTATGTTTGCATGTATATTTGTGCATGCTTGTATATATGTATGTATGTATCTTTGCATGTTTGTTTGTATGTATGTATGTTTTCATGTGTGTGTGTGTATGCATGTATGTATGATAGTTTGCATGTATATATGTGTGTATGTTTGCATGTATGTATATTTGCATGTATATATGTGCATGCTTGTATGTATGTTTGTATGTATGTATGGCCATGTATGATACTGTCTGCTGGCGCCCTGTATCTAAGTCAACTTCACGGCAGGCTTCTATACATGGTATAAAAGTCAGTATCACACATTAAACTGAATCTAAGCCTACGACATGTTTTATTTCATTTTTTTTTTCACAGGTTTGGTGTTTGGACTACGTCGGTTTCGAGGACTACTTAGATAACGTTTTTTTTTCTACAATAAAATGGTTAATGAGGGTTGTGTTGGGGGTGCTTTATTTCAATAAAATATTTTATCTATATCTTTGTCTTTTTCTTTTCAAATTTTATTACTACCACTTTAGTAATGGCCGCTGTCTGAGTGACAACATCCATTACTAAGGCGAGGCTTAGTGTTAGCCGGTGCAGAGGCTAACACTAACCACCATTATTACCCCGGTACCCACCACCACCAGGGGTGTCGGGAAGAGCCAGGTACGATCCAGTACCCGACCATCTGTTGTGATGGTCGGGCCCTGGGGCGGCCGCAGGCTGGTATTATGAGGCTAGGAAGGGCCAAAAACAGTGGACCTTCCCACCCTTGTAATGCTAGGCTGCTGCTGCTGTGTTGTATCTGGCTGGTTATAAAAGTGGGGGGACCCCACGTCATTTTTTTAAATTATTTATTTAAATTTTTTTTTTTTAAAAGACATGGGGTTCCACCCAATTTATCATAACCAGCCACATACAACACAGTGTTATTAGCCTGGGAATGGACAAAACCAGTGGCCCTTCCCACCAATGTAATGCCAGACTGCTGCGGCCTTGTATATGGCTGGTTATTAAAAATGTGGGGGACCCGTCTATTGCTAAATTTGTTAAATTCAAAAAAAAAAACGACGTGGGGGTCCCCCCCATTTTTATAACCAGCCCGATACAACACAGCAGCAGCAGCCTAGCATTACAAGGGTGGGAAGGTCCACTGATTTTGGCCCTTCCCAGCCTCATAATACCAGCCTACGGCCGCCCCAGTACCCGACCATCACAACAGATGGTTGGGTACTGGATCGTACCAAGCTCTTCCCGGCACCCCTGATGGTGGTGGGTACCGGGGTAATAATGGGTGGTTAGTGCTAGCCTCTGCACCGGCTAACACTAAGTACCGCCTTAATAATGGACGCTGTCAATCAGCCAACTGCCATTATCTAGGCACTAATAAAGTTTTAAAAAAAACACAAAGACAATTCTTTTTTATTGAAATAAGAAATCCCCAACAAAACCCTCGTTAACCATTTTATTAAAATTTGAAAAAACGTAGATCTACGCAGTAGTCCAACGAATCGAAGATGTAGTCCAATCGGTACATCAAAATCTGCAACAACATAAAAAAACAGTTATCAATGTGAACAATAACAATACTTCTACTCACCTACACACATATATACACGCACACACAAACAAACAACCATACACAGACACACACATATATACACAAACACAACAAGATATAAACACACACACACACACACACACACATAAACAGACAAACACACACATATACACGAACTCACACATATACAAACAAAAACACATATCCAAACACACACACACACACACAGTTATACACACACATACACGAACACATATACACAAACAAATATACAAACAAAAACACACATACCCAAACACACATATACACAAACACATATACACAAACACACCCATATATACACACAAACACACACCCATATACACACATATACACAAACACACACATACAAAAACACACACAAACATCTACACACAAACATATACACAAATACACCCATATATACACAAACATATACACAAACGCATATACACAAACACACCCATATATACACACACACATATACACAAACATACATATAAAAACAAAAACAGACAAAGTCACATACCCAAACACACATATATACACAAACACACGCATACACAAACACGGTTTCTTTTAAATGCTGCTGGGGAACCCGCTCGATCCACTATATAAGGCTGCGCTACAGTGCAGCATTTAAAAGAAACAGGATCCTGACCTGTCCATAGAGTTTAAGGCAGCACAGAGTATTTCAGGAGATGAGCATGCAGATTCAGTGCTGCTGTGAACTCTGCTCTTACCATTACGTAGCTCTCAGTCTGTTACCTCTCCTCCACTCCTGTCCTCCAGAACACCTTCACATGATTGGCAAGTCACCACGTAATGGTAAGAGCAGAGTTCACAGCAGCACAGAGTATTTCAGGAGATGAGCGTGCAGATCTTGTGCGGGGTGGTGACTTGCCAATCATGTGAAGGTGTTATTGAGGACAGGAGTGGAGGAGAGGTAACAGACTGAGCTACGTAATGGTAAGAGCAGAGTTCACAGCAGCACTGAATCTGCAAGCTCCTCTCCTGAAATACTCTGTGCTGCTGTGAACTCTGTTCTTACCATTATGTAGCTCAGTCTGTTACATCTCCTCCACTCCTGTCCTCTATAACACGTTCACATGATTGGCAAGTCACCACCACGCACAAGATCCGCATGCTCATCTCCTGAAATACTCTGTGCTGCTGTGAACTCTGCTCTTACCATTACGTGGTGACTTGCCAATCATGTGAAGGTGTTCTTGAGGACAGGAGTGGAGGAGAGGTAACAGACTGAGAGCTACGTAATGGTAAGAGCAGAGTTCACAGCAGCACTGAATCTGCACGCTCATCTCCTGAAATACTCTGTGCTGCCTTAAACTCTTTGGACAGGTCAGGATCCTGTTTCTTTTAAATGCTGCATTGTAGCGTAGCCTTATATAGTGGATCGAGCGGGTTCCCTAGCAGCATTTAAAATAAACAGGATCCTGACCTGTCCACAGAGTTTAAGGGTATGTTCACACGTAGTCAACAAAAACGTCTGAAAATCCAGAGCTGTTTTCAAGGGAAAACAGACCCTGCTTTTCAGAAGTTTTTTTACCAATTCGCATTTTTCGCTGCGTTTTCACGCCGTTTTCGCTGCGTTTTTTAGGTCCGTTTTTGGAGCTGTTTGCATTGGAGTCTATGAGAAAACAGCTCCAAAAACGTCCAAAGAAGTGTGCTGCACTTCTTTTGACGAGGCTGTATTTTTACGCGTCGTCGTTTGACAGCTGTCAAACGACGACGCGTAAATAACAGGTCGTCTGCACAGTACGTCGGCAAACCCATTCAAATGAATGGGCAGATGTTTGCCGACGTATTTGAGACGTATTTCCAGACGTAAAACGAGGCAAAATACGCCTCGTATACGTCTGAAATTTGGCCGTGTGAACATACCCTTAGGCAGCACAGAGTATTTCAGGAGATGAGCAGGGGCAGCCGTTCGTTTTTCCGAGCCGTGCTCCCATTATGCACACGACCGTAAAAACACCCGTTATTGCGGGTCGGAATTACGACCCGCAATAACGGGCTCATAGACTTCTGTTACCCACGGGTACCTTTCCGTTTTCTCACGGGAAGGTGCCCGTGCCGTTAAAAAAATAGAACATGTTCTATTTTTCTATTTTACGGGCCGTGCTGCTATAATTATAATGACAGCACGGTTCGCAAAAGCGGCCGGCTGCCAGTGGCTGGCCGGCCGTGCTCGTAGTTACGAGTCGTAATTACGAGCACGGCCCGTAAAATAAAAAAATAGAACATGTTCTATCTTTTTAACGGCACGGGCACCTTCCCGTGAGAAAACGGGAAGGTACCCGTGGCTAACAGAAGTCTATGGGCCCGCTATTTCGGGTCGTAATTACGACCCGTGATAACGGGTGTTTTTATGGTCGTGTGCATGAGGCCCCGTAATGACGGGTGGCTACATGTGTGCACCCGTCATTACGGCAGCGTTGCTAGGCGACGTCAGTAAGGGTATGTGCACACACACTAATTACGTCCGTAACTGACGGACGTATTTCGGCCGCAAGTACCGGACCGAACACACTGCAGGGAGTCGGGCTCCTAGCATCATACTTATGTACGATGCTAGGAGTCCCTGCCTCTCCGTGGAACTACTGTCCCGTGCTGAAAACATGATTACAGTACGGGACAGTTGTCCTGCAGAGAGGCAGGGACTCCTAGCATCGTACATAAGTATGATGCTAGGAGCCCGGCTCACTGCACTGTGTTCGGTCCGGTACTTGCGGCCGAAATACGTCCGTCAATTACGGACGTAATTAGTGTGTGTGCACATACACTAAATAGTCACTGTTCAGGGTGCTGAAAGAGTTAACTGATCGGCAGTAACTGTTTCAGTACCCTGGACAGTGACTACCGATCACAGCACCTGTAAAAAAAAAGACGTTCATACTTACCGGGAACTCCCTGCTTCCTCCAGTCCGGTCTCCTGGCCGTTGCCTTGGTGACGCGTCCCTCTCGACATCCCTTGATGACGATGCAGCCCATGTGAGCGCTGCAGCCAATCACAGGCTGCCGCGGCCTCTGCAGCCAATCACAGGCTGCAGAGGCCTCTGCAGCCAATCACAGGCTGCCGCGTCAGAAAAGGTCGGACTGGAGGAAGAAGAGGGACTCGTCCGCAAGACAACGACCGGGTACGTATGAAATGCTTTTTATTTTATTTTTAATCAGCAGCCTCTTTTCTCTATCAGTGATTGATAGAGACAAGTGGCTGCCGATTTGTATAATGTTTTTGACCGGGTTCGGTCAAAACGGGTTCGGCCGAACCCGGTGAAGTTCGGATTCGCTGCGAACCGAACTTTTCCGGAAGTTCGGACCGAAACCGGGTTCGGTTGTCCCGGTTCGCTCATCTCTACACAGGAGCTCTGCAGATGATATAAGTGATAACAGCACATTTATATCCAGTGACTCACAGGTGATGTTTTCTCTGATTAGAGTCATTCACTTTCCTTTTCTTGCTCCATCTGGCCCAGACCACTGTGACAACTTATTCCCGCCATGACTTGTCTCTGCAGAATTTGACACACAGACATGTTGGTTTCTCGCTTTTCTACCACCCACCCCACCTATACCACATCCTCTAAACAAACACAAAATCCACATTGCCCCAGATGGTGACAATGATTCCTTAGTGCTCGACACAATAAATGTACCCGATCAGTAATAATGCTCCCTTTGTGCCCCCACACAGTAATAATGACCCTTTTTTTGCCCCCTGTAGATAGTGTCAATGTAGATAGTGCAGACAAAAACGACTGAAACGTCGCATGGGTGAATAAATAGCTCTTGCTCTTTTTGGAAGTGCTGCCTCTGTCCATTTTTTGTCTGCTTGATATCCAGGACCGCGGACCAGGTCTATTTGAGGCGTGCACCCACTTGCAGTCCAGTGCTGTGGAATCTTTTCGTTTTTTAATGTAGATAGTGCGACACTGTCCACTATAGATAGTGCCACAGTGTTCCCTATAGATATTGCCAAACAGAGCCCACTGTAGATAGTGCCACACACAGACCCCTTGTAGATAGTGACACACACCCTCTTGTAGACAGTGCCACACAGCTGACCTTGTAGATAGTACCACACAGCCCATCTTGTAGATAATGACACATAGCCCCCCTTGTAGATAGTGCCACACACCCCGCCTTGCAAATAGTGCCACACACTCCCTTGTTGATAGCACCACACGTATACTCTTGTAGATAGTGCCACACAGCCTCCCCTTGTAGATTTCACCACATAGCCCCCTTGTAGATAGTGCCATACAGCCCCCTTGTAGATAGTGCCATACAGCCCCCTTTGTAGATAGTGCCACACAGCATCCTTGTAGAAAATGCCACACACCCCATCTTGTAGATAGCTCCACGCAGCCCCTCCTTTGTAGATAGTGCCAAACAGCCCCCTTGTAGATAGTGCCACACAGCTCCCCTTGTATATAGTGCCACACAGCCCCCTTTGTAGATAGTGCCACACAGCCCTCTTATAGATAGTGTCACACAGTTCCCTTTGTAAATAGTGCTACACAGTTCCCCTTGTAGATAGTGCAACACAGTTCTCCTTGTAGATAGTGCCACACAGCCCCTTTATAGATAGTGCCACACAGCTCCCTTGTAGATAGTGTCACACAGTCCCCTTTGTAGATAGTGCCATTTGTGCCTCCACACAGTAATAATCCCCCCTGTTTGCCCCCTGTAGATAGTACCACAGTGCCAATGTAGAGAGTACAACAGTGTCCACAGTAGATGGCGCCACACACAGACCCCTTGTAGATAGTGCCTCACACAGCACCACAGCATCCCCCGTAGATAGCGCCACACATACAGCCGCCAGTAGATAGCGCCACACACAGCTCTCCGTTGTACATAGCGCCACACACCGCCTCTCTTATAGCTAGCACCACACACAGCTCCACTTGTAGGTTGCGCCACACACAGCCCCCTTGTAGATAGCGCCAAAGACAGCCCTCCCTTGTAGATAGCGCCACACACCCACCCCGTTTTAGATAGTGCCATAAAGCCCACCTTGTAGATAGTGCCACACACCCCCACGTGTAGATAGTGCCGCACAGCCCCCTTCTTATAGATAGTGCAACACAGCCCACCTTTTAGTTGGTGCTACACAGCACTCCTTGTAGATGATGCCACACATCCTCCACTGTAGATAGTGCCACACAGCTCCCCCTTGTAAATAGTTCTTGTAGATAATGCTGCAAATCTCCACTTGTAGAGGGTGCCACATAGCTCCACAAATAAAACCAAACAATTGTACTCCCCTAGTCCCGTTCCTGCGACAGACGGAGCTGCTCCACAGCTTTAAGACGCTGAGACGAGACCCTTGTGTAGGCCGGCGTGCTCCAGTGAGGACATGACGCCGGCCAGCACCTGGGATTCTGTTCCAGCGTCTTATAGACTGCAGGCCTAACGTGGCTTGTAGCCTAGTGAATGGTGGAGCAGGGAGCTGCTCCACCATAGTATTTAATTGTATCTGCATCCTGAGGGCGCAGATACAATTGAATGTGGCAGTTGCTAGCACCGGGAGCTGGCACCGGGAGGCATAAATGTTATGTGCTGGGCGGCACGGGCGCCCTCATGCCACGGGCCCATAGCAGACGCTATGGCTGCTATAGTGGTAGCTCCACCGCAGGGGAGGCAATGGCCCTGGGCAATTGCCTAGTTTGCCCCCTCTAACTCCAGCCCTGACAGTTTACTCTTGTTACAAGCCATAAAGCTGTATCAGTTGGGCATGATTAAGAAATGTTTTAATTTCTAATCACAGACTGCAAGCAGACATCTTGTAAATGGGAATGGTATTTAAACATAGTATATTGCATTACTTGCTATACGATATTTGAACAAAATGTATATTAGGATGCATAAAGGAAACGCAATGAAAGTGTAAGGGCAGGTTCACGCAATGCAGTTTGGTTCAGTTTTTGTTTTTTTTTACAGCCAAAGCGAAGCGTGGGTCCTAAAGACAGGAAAAATATAAAGAAAATATTTTGTGCATAATGCAGGGAATGTATGACTTTAAAACTAAACATTACGGTCTGTCTAGCTAAACCACTCAGAACCTTAATACTTCATGTCACATTGAAGCTGAGATACGTGGATATGTTTGGTCCTTGTGTCGTGGAACTGCCTTATGCTTCAGTTATATCTGAACTAGGTTTTCTCCGTTGGACTGCTCTGTCAACAGCATCCAATTGCACCTATTGATGTGATGGAGGCTCCTAACGGTACCTATGATGCAGATGTGAACAGAACTTTAGCTGTCCCTGTGCCTGCAACATGGAAAACACAAAAAAAGGCAGCCATACAAGTTTAAAGAGGTCTCCTTACATGTTTGTTTTAGTAAATATTTGTATTCCCCCATAAAATAATAATTCTTGAGCATCTATTCTTAAAACTCTACATATGATGTGCCATTCCTCTCTTATTCCTCCTAGAAATGTATGAATAAATTGTTAACTAGGTGTTACCAGTTGGTGTTGCGTTCCTACACAGTCTGACATTGTCCAATCAGTGCTGACAGAGTGAGAGGCACACCTCTTTGATAAAGGGAATGGTAAAATCCCAGATGTCAATTTATTCTTACATTTCTTGGAGAAATAACAGAGGAATGGCAAAAGAGTTCTAAGAAAATATATTCCAGAATTGCTATTTTATGGGGAATGAAAGTATTTATTAAAACAGACATATTAACAAAGCAGACAGGTTCTCTTTAAGGAAACAAGAGTTGACCATAGTGTTCAGCCCAATTTACAGGAAAGCACAGAGGCAGTTGAAGCACAGCCATACAGTATAAGATCCCCACAAAACAACTCCCCACAACTCATCTTCCTGCACTTATATGAGTGTAGCATGGAAGGCAGAGGCGTAGCTAGGCTTTCCAGCACCCGGGGCAAAGATTCAGTTTTGCGCCCCCCCCCCTACCTCTTTCCCGACATCGCCTTCCCCCTCGCCATGTTAGTTTTCTCTACCAATCAATGACGTGTCATTTCTTTTCCACATTTTTTTTTAATGTAACTTGAGCATAAAAACATCTGTACATTTTACAAGCAATATTGTTCTATTCACAACACCAGAACCAAGCTCATTATATATATACAGCACCAGAACCAAGCTCATTACATACATACAGCACCAGAACAAAGCTCAGTACATAAATACAGCTCCAGTACGAAGCTCTGTACATATATACAGCACCAGAACAAAGCTCATTACTTATATACAGCACCAGAACAAAGCTCATTACTTATATACAGCACCAGAACCCAGCTCAGTACATAAATACAGCTCCAGAACCAAGATCATTACATAAATACAACCCCAGAACCAAGCTCAGTACATAAATGCAGCCCCAGAACCAAGCTCCGTACATATATACATCCCCAGAACCAAGCTCAGTACATATATATATAGTACCAGAACCAAGCTCATTACATATATACAATACCAGCACAAATACAGCTCAATTTAGTGCAACCCCTGCCATATAGGTTGGCACTAAATTGTTTCCAGCTCCTAGCATGGCCCGAAAAATGGTAAGGATATGCTGAGAGTTGCTGTTTCACCAAAAAAAATAATCATATCATAATCATACCACCCATCATCTCACTGCAAATCATACAGTGACTACAGTGCTGATTAGAGGCAGAATAAAGATTTACATTAAGTGATTCACTGGTAACGTCTCAGATTCTAGTTCTTTTTCTCCATCCGGTCCAGACCTCTATGATGACTTCTCCCGGTCACAGCTCATTTCTGCAGTTTTACGCTCAGATGTCTTCAGCTTCTCACTTTTCAAACATTTCTAAACCTATAAACAAAGATAAAGTTCTCATTATACCACACATATGCCCCTAAATATAATATCACCATACACTGCACCTCTAATTATAATAGCACCATACACTGTTTCCCACACACACCCCGTGCCCCCTGTAGATAGTGCCTGCCATAGAGCCCCCTGTAGATAGTGCCCCCCATATAGCCCACCCCCGTATATAGTCTCCCACATATAGCTCCCCCTATAGTGCTCCACAGATAGCCCACCCCTGTATATAGCCCCCCGGTAGATATAGCCCAGCCCTGTACATAGTGCTCCACATATAGCCCAACACTGTATATAGTGCTCCACAGATAGCCCACCCATGTATATAGTGCTCCACAGATAGCCCACCCCTGAATATTACCCCCCTGTAGATATAGCCCACCACTGTATATAGGGCTCCACATATATCCAACCCCTGTATATAGTGCTCCACATATAGCCCACCCCAGTATATAGCCCCCTATAGATAAAGCCACCCCCCGTAGATAAAGCCACACCCCGTAGATAATGCCACACACTTTTTTATTAGGATAAAAAAAAAAAACTATACAAACTCACCTTAAACCCGTTCCCGCGGCGTCCGGCGGCAACGGAGACCTGCTCTCTTCTGCGCAGGTCTCCTGGGGCTGAATGACGCAAGCGCTGATTGACTTTCCCTGTCAATCAGCGCCTTTCAACAACGCAAGCGGTGCAAAGTTTCACGCCGCTTCACGTATCCGGCCAATCATTGCTTCTAATTGTACCTGTGTTCTATAGACGCAGGTACAATTTAAGTGCAGGAGGGGGTGGGGGTGGCGGCGGCTGGTTTCAGTGGTGCCGCCGACCCCTTAGAGAGGCAGCAGGCTGCCGTCATGGACGGTGCGGCCCTGGCGCCTCCCTCTAAGTTGCGCCCGGGGCACATGCCCCGCCAGCCCCACCCTAGCTACGCCCCTGATGGAAGGCATAGCATATTGGCGATAACACTCATCCTGAGTTTTCAAATTCTGACTAGTTAGGCTTTAACATTACTTGTGAAACAAATATGAAAGAGTGCTAAAGCTTTTACGAAGAATAGGGTATATCAATGAATTGCTCACAATACTATCCTCTAATGTAAAGAAGCGTTCTTTGAAATTTTTAATTGTAAACCAGGAGTCGGGTAAAAAGGGGGTATTCCCCCAAAAAATTTAAAATTACATTTTAGGTACAGATCTATAAGATAAATTATAGTTAAGTCCCCCTGGGTACTATGTTTGATGTTGGCAATGTATTTCAGTAAGGTTATGCCTGTTATTCAATTATACCTTGCATGTTGTTTTGTAACAAGCAATGGCCTAGTCCTTAAAAAATTATAAAACAGCATCTAATAGTAACATGTCATCTGTGTCACAGTTAACATATAGTTAGTTTTCTATTGAAATACATAAATATAACATTTCTTCCAGTCTATAAAGTACGGCTCTTACCATTATCAAGCACTGTTAACTAGGTCAATATATATTTATTTTGCTGGATCCATATGGCTCTATGTGGTTTTCACTTTGTGAATGTCAAATATTAACAAAGCTCTGAGTATAGAAACAATGAATTCCTAGAACCCTTATCTTATATTGACATCTCCTGCTGATGCTGTCCACCTGCTGGTTTCCTGGATGTTCGGCGTATGTTGTCATGTTAGGACAATAGACTGGCATCAGTTCCCAGAGTCATGCCTCCAAGAGCATGGATCTTCAGGAGAATATGTGGAGTTTGGATGTCTAAAATAGTGTTAATGAACAGAAAGATATGAATGGTGCGTGTATTCTTCTATGAGGGCACCTGCAGATAATTTGCTTGTAGAAATTTGGGCCTTAGGCCTCAAATACACATATTGTGCACAGAACCTGAACAGTGGTATATGGGTGCCATGTTACAGATCCATATAACACGGTTCCATAATATGGTTGTGTGCATGAGCTTTAAATGGGTTATGTCACCATAGACAACCCCTTTAATATGGAAGCCGGCAATCCTGGCAAACAGCTGAGCAAGCCTGTAACACATGGGCAACTTGATTTTCTAGAACTGTTTCTATTTAAACGCACTTGCAATTTCAGAAAAACCACGACAAAAAACTTATTTTAATGAATGCATTTTTTCCCTGTGCTATAATTGTAATGTCGGGGTAGGGAAACAGACAAGTGAGCCCTAATCTACCCGCAACTCAGTCCCTGCCTACTTGCAACGACCCGCGCTAGGTGACGGGGTACAACTGGGCGACGGTCCCTACACTCAATAGGTGCACGACAGACAAACAGACAAGGGTACAAAGAAGCCAGGGAAATGGGGAAGTTGCCCACGGGAACACCGTGAGCAACAAGTGAGGTGAACGAGCCGAGTCAAACCAGGAGATGAGCGAGGTACAAAAACGCAGAGCAGAAGAGTGGTCAGAAAAGCCAAGGTCAATCACAAGCAGAGGATCAGTAGTTCAAGAAGCTGCAGCAGGGCCAGGAAACAAACAGAGAAGAATCACAAGCAAAGGAGGAACAGGAAAGGCAGGTATAAATAGACAGAGGGCGGGAGCTAGCTCCGTCTGGCCAGGCTGTGATAGGCTCTCCCACTCCTAAGCCTGCCATCCTGGGTGGTGGAAGATGGAGTCAGTCTCACAGACATAGAAGCAGGTGCAGACTGATTACCTATGGGCGTCGACACAAAAGTTGTGTCTGGCAGATCCTTTACAGTACCCCCCCCCCTTTTATGCGGGGCCACCGGACCCTTTCTAGGTGGACCCGGTTTATTGGGGAAACGAAGGTGGAACCTCCTGAGCAATACCCCAGCGTGAACATCCCGGGCAGGTACCCAAGTCCCCTCCTCAGGCCCGTATCCCCTCCAATGGACCGGGTACTGGAGGGAGCCTTGGACCATCCTGCTGTCCACAATCTTAGCCACCTCGAATTCTACC
This sequence comes from Rhinoderma darwinii, assembly GCF_050947455.1. Classification (NCBI taxonomy): domain Eukaryota; kingdom Metazoa; phylum Chordata; class Amphibia; order Anura; family Rhinodermatidae; genus Rhinoderma; species Rhinoderma darwinii. Next base: position 566,983,858 of record NC_134687.1, on the reverse strand, counting down.
CCCTCAGGGGTGAGAACAGGGAACGGAGGTTTCCTCGAGGGAGCCAAGGAAGGGGAGCAGCGTTTAAGGAGGGAGACATGAAACACGTCGTGTACTCGAAAAGACGGGGGCAACTCCAGTCGGAAGGAGACAGGGTTAAGGACTTCAATGACCTTGTATGGCCCTATAAACCGGGGATCAAACTTATAGGACGGGACTTTAAGACGCAAATTCTTTGACGATTGCCACACCAGATCCCCGACCACAAACAAGGGGTTAGCAGAACGTCTTCTATCTGCCTGAGTTTTTTGTATGCTCTGGGACGCCTCTAGGTTCTTCTGAACCTGGGCCCAGACTGTGCACAGTTCCCGATGAACGACATCTTCCTCGGGATTGTTGGAACTACCAGGTGAAACGGAGGAGAACCAAGGATTAAACCCAAAATTACAGAATTAGGGGGAGACCCCTGACGAGTTACTGACCCGGTTATTAAGGGAAAATTCGGCGAGGGGAATGAATGAGACCCAATCATATTGACAGTCAGAGATAAAACACCTTAAATATTGTTCTAGAGACTGATTAGTCCTCTCAGTTTGGCCATTAGTTTCAGGATGGAAGGCAGAGGAGAAGGACAGATCAATCTCCAACTTTTTACAGAAGGCTCTCCAAAACAATGAAACAAATTGTACCCCTCTGTCAGAAACAATATTGACAGGGACCCCATGGAGACGCAGGATGTGTTTGACAAACAAGGTAGCTAACTTCTTAGCATTGGGTAGTTTCTTGAGGGGCACAAAGTGGCACATCTTACTGAAGCGGTCTACTACAACCCACACCACCGACTTGCCTTGAGATGGAGGCAAATCGGTGATGAAATCCAGGAGATATGGGTCCAAGGTCTCTGGAGAACGGGCAAAGAACATAGTAAGCCTGCTGGTCGGGACCTGGGAGTCTTGGACCTAGCACAAACTTCACAAGCGGCGACGTAGGCCTTAACGTCTTTGAGCAACCAAGGCCACCAATAGTTTCTGGCAATGAGGTGCTTGGTACCCAGGATGCCTGGATGGCCAGATAGTGCAGAGTCAAACAGCTTGTTCTCAGGAAGGTTCCCGGGAGCTGAACCTTGATCAGCCGCAATTTGAGAGACTAAATCAGAATCAATAGAGGAAATGATTATACCTGGAGGCAAAACACAAGCAGGATCTTCCTCCGAAGGAGGGCTGGCCATGAAGCTACGCGACAGTGCATCAGCCTTAATATTTTTAGACCCAGCCCTATAGGTGACCAAAAAGTTGAATCTGGTAAAAAATAACGCCCATCGAGCTTGTCTCGGGTTTAGCCTCCGGGCAGATTCTAGGAAAACCAGATTCTTGTGGTCGGTAAGGACCGCAACCTGGTGCCTAGCCCCAGCCAGGAAGTGGCGCCACTCTTCAAATGCCCATTTAATGGCTAAGAGTTCGCGGTTGCCAATATCATAGTTACTCTCAGTGGGCGAAAACTTCCTGGAGAAGTAGGCACAGGGGCGGAGATGGGTGAGGGACCTGGTACCCTGGGACAAGACAGCCCCCACTCCCACCTCGGACGCGTCAACCTCCACGATAAATGGCTCCATTTGGTTGGGCTGAACCAGCACTGGGGCCGAGATAAAGCACTTCTTAAGGACCTCAAAAGCCTGGACAGCCTCAGGAGGCCAGTGGAGGAGATCAGCACTTTTGCGAGTGAGATCCGTAAGAGGCTTAGCGACAACCGAGAAGTTAGCAATAAATCTCCTGTAATAATTAGTGAACCCCAGGAAGCACTGTAACGCCTTCAGGGAGGCAGGTTGGACCCATTCCGCCACAGCCTGGACCTTGGCGGGGTCCATGCGGAATTCATGAGGAGTGAGGATTTGACCCAAAAACGGTATCTCCTGCACCCCAAACACACATTTTTCGGTCTTAGTAAACAGTTTGTTTTCCCGAAGGGCCTGGAGCACCTTCCTGACATGCTCAATGTGGGAGGACCAGTCCTTGGAAAACACAAGTATGTCATCAAGGTATACTACAAGAAATACCCCCAGGTAGCCTCTTAAAACCTCATTTATGAAATTCTGGAAGACCGCAGGAGCATTACACAATCCAAAGGGCATGACGAGGTATTCGAAATGACCTTCGGGGGTGTTAAACGCAGTCTTCCACTCATCCCCCTCTTTGATACGGATAAGGTTATACGCCCCCCGTAGATCAAACTTAGAGAACCATTGGGCCCCCTGAACCTGATTGAAGAGATCAGGAATCAAAGGAAGGGGATACTGGTTCCTTACAGTGACCTTATTCAAGTTTCAGTAGTCAATGCATGGCCTAAGACCACCATCCTTCTTCCCTACGAAGAAGAAGCCAGCACCTACCGGAGAAGTAGAGGGGCGAATGTAACCCTTGGCCAGGCATTCCTGGATATACTCTCTCATGGCTTCACGTTCAGGACAAGAGAGATTAAATATCCTAAACTTAGGGAGCTTAGCTCCTGGTACCAATTCAATTGCGCTATCATATTCTCTATGAGGTGGTAACACTTCGGAGGCCTCTTTAGAGAAAACATCAGCGAAGTTCTGAACAAACTCAGGTAGAGTGTTCACCTCCTCAGGGAGAGAAATAGAATTAACAGGAAAACATGACGTCAAGCATTCATTACCCCATTTGGTAAGATCCCCAGTATTCCAGTCAAAAGTGGGATTATGCAACTGCAACCAGGGAAGGCCTAAAACCAAATCGGACGATAATCCCTGCATCACCAGTACAGAGCACTGCTCCAAATGCATGGAGCCCACAAGGAGTTCAAAAACAGGGGTATGCTGTGTAAAATAACCATTAGCAAGAGGAGTTGAGTCGATACCCTCTACCGGGACAGGTTTAGGCAAATCAATCAATAGACAGAACCGATAAAAACACAGGGACATATACAAAAACACCGAAAAAGGCCATACTTACAAATGGACACAGCCAGGCCAGAAATGCTGATGAAAGGGCGAGCAGGTGCTTTAAATAATAATAGCCACTCCCACTAGTCTTGAGGGGAGTGGTGTGTGGTGCATGGGATGTGTAGTAAGAAATAATAAATGAATAGTGTGTGTGCAAGTGTAATACTATAAGTGAAATATAGGGGGCAGTAATAAATGAAGTGCCTCAATAGAAATAAATGGATAATGGGGTGCAAGTGAGTGAAACATGGAGGGATAGTGTGTACGTCATGAGGCACAACGTGTATAGCCAGGTAGAAGCCTATTTGTGACGCCTTGATAATTCATAGAGCGGGCTACCCTGCTTGCTATGCCAAACAACAACACACCATGCTCTCCCAGCATTAAAGACCCGGCTGTGTCCAAGAGAAGCGAATATACATAATAATGAAAAATACCTGGGGTATTGGTAATCATTTTGGCCAAAAGGACGCAAGCTCGCAATCCACGACAAGGATCCCCAGACTTGCGAGTCCCTAAATCCTAAACTGGAACAGAACGTTCCTGATGCACAAACAGAACCGATAAAAACACAGGGACATATACAAAAACACCGAAAAAGGCCATACTTACAAATGGACACAGCCAGGCCAGAAATGCTGATGAAAGGGCGAGCAGGTGCTTTAAATAATAATAGCCACTCCCACTAGTCTTGAGGGGAGTGGTGTGTGGTGCATGGGATGTGTAGTAAGAAATAATAAATTAATAGTGTGTGTGCAAGTGTAATACTATAAGTGAAATATAGGGGGCAGTAATAAATGAAGTGCCTCAATGGAAATAAATGGATAATGGGGTGCAAGTGAGTGAAACATGGAGGGATAGTGTGTACGTCATGAGGCACAACGTGTATAGCCAGGTAAAAGCCTATTTGTGACGCCTTGATAATTCATAGAGCGGGCTACCCTGCTTGCTATGCCAAACAACAACACACCATGCTCTCCCAGCATCAAAGACCCGGCTGTGTCCAAGAGAAGCGAATATACATAATAATGAAAAATACCTGGGGTATTGGTAATCATTTTGGCCAAAAGGACGCAAGCTCGCAATCCACGACAAGGATCCCCAGACTTGCGATCCCCAGACATCGGTTCTGTTTGTGCATCAGGAACGTTCTGTTCCAGTTTAGGATTTAGGGACTCGCAAGTCTGGGGATCCTTGTCGTGGATTGCGAGCTTGCGTCCTTTTGGCCAAAATGATTACCAATACCCCAGGTATTTTTCATTATTATGTATATTCGCTTCTCTTGGACACAGCCGGGTCTTTGATGCTGGGAGAGCATGTGTGTTGTTGTTTGGCATAGCAAGCAGGGTAGCCCGCTCTATGAATTATCAAGGCGTCACAAATAGGCTTCTACCTGGCTATACACGTTGTGCCTCATGACGTACACACTATCCCTCCATGTTTCACTCACTTGCACCCCATTATCCATTTATTTCTATTGAGGCACTTCATTTATTACTGCCCCCTATATTTCACTTATAGTATTACACTTGCACACACACTATTCATTTATTATTTCTTACTACACATCCCATGCACCACACACCACTCCCCTCAAGACTAGTGGGAGTGGCTATTATTATTTAAAGCACCTGCTCGCCCTTTCATCAGCATTTCTGGCCTGGCTGTGTCCATTTGTAAGTATGGCCTTTTTCGGTGTTTTTGTATATGTCCCTGTGTTTTTATCGGTTCTGTTTGTGCATCAGGAACGTTCTGTTCCAGTTTAGGATTTAGGGACTCGCAAGTCTGGGGATCCTTGTCGTGGATTGCGAGCTTGCGTCCTTTTGGCCAAAATGATTACCAATACCCCAGGTATTTTTCATTATTATGTATATTCGCTTCTCTTGGACACAGCCGGGTCTTTAATGCTGGGAGAGCATGGTGTGTTGTTGTTTGGCATAGCAAGCAGGGTAGCCCGCTCTATGAATTATCAAGGCGTCACAAATAGGCTTCTACCTGGCTATACACGTTGTGCCTCATGACGTACACACTATCCCTCCATGTTTCACTCACTTGCACCCCATTATCCATTTATTTCTATTGAGGCACTTCATTTATTACTGCCCCCTATATTTCACTTATAGTATTACACTTGCACACACACTATTCATTTATTATTTCTTACTACACATCCCATGCACCACACACCACTCCCCTCAAGACTAGTGGGAGTGGCTATTATTATTTAAAGCACCTGCTCGCCCTTTCATCAGCATTTCTGGCCTGGCTGTGTCCATTTGTAAGTATGGCCTTTTTCGGTGTTTTTGTATATGTCCCTGTGTTTTTATCGGTTCTGTTTGTGCATCAGGAACGTTCTGTTCCAGTTTAGGATTTAGGGACTCGCAAGTCTGGGGATCCTTGTCGTGGATTGCGAGCTTGCGTCCTTTTGGCCAAAATGATTACCAATACCCCAGGTATTTTTCATTATTATGTATATTCGCTTCTCTGGGACACAGCCGGGTCTTTAATGCTGGGAGAGCATGGTGTGTTGTTGTTTGGCATAGCAAGCAGGGTAGCCCGCTCTATGAATTATCAAGGCGTCACAAATAGGCTTCTACCTGGCTATACACGTTGTGCCTCATGACGTACACACTATCCCTCCATGTTTCACTCACTTGCACCCCATTATCCATTTATTTCTATTGAGGCACTTCATTTATTACTGCCCCCTATATTTCACTTATAGTATTACACTTGCACACACACTATTCATTTATTATTTCTTACTACACATCCCATGCACCACACACCACTCCCCTCAAGACTAGTGGGAGTGGCTATTATTATTTAAAGCACCTGCTCGCCCTTTCATCAGCATTTCTGGCCTGGCTGTGTCCATTTGTAAGTATGGCCTTTTTCGGTGTTTTTGTATATGTCCCTGTGTTTTTATCGGTTCTGTTTGTGCATCAGGAACGTTCTGTTCCAGTTTAGGATTTAGGGACTCGCAAGTCTGGGGATCCTTGTCGTGGATTGCGAGCTTGCGTCCTTTTGGCCAAAATGATTACCAATACCCCAGGTATTTTTCATTATTATGTATATTCGCTTCTCTTGGACACAGCCGGGTCTTTAATGCTGGGAGAGCATGGTGTGTTGTTGTTTGGCATAGCAAGCAGGGTAGCCCGCTCTATGAATTATCAAGGCGTCACAAATAGGCTTCTACCTGGCTATACACGTTGTGCCTCATGACGTACACACTATCCCTCCATGTTTCACTCACTTGCACCCCATTATCCATTTATTTCTATTGAGGCACTTCATTTATTACTGCCCCCTATATTTCACTTATAGTATTACACTTGCACACACACTATTCATTTATTATTTCTTACTACACATCCCATGCACCACACACCACTCCCCTCAAGACTAGTGGGAGTGGCTATTATTATTTAAAGCACCTGCTCGCCCTTTCATCAGCATTTCTGGCCTGGCTGTGTCCATTTGTAAGTATGGCCTTTTTCGGTGTTTTTGTATATGTCCCTGTGTTTTTATCGGTTCTGTTTGTGCATCAGGAACGTTCTGTTCCAGTTTAGGATTTAGGGACTCGCAAGTCTGGGGATCCTTGTCGTGGATTGCGAGCTTGCGTCCTTTTGGCCAAAATGATTACCAATACCCCAGGTATTTTTCATTATTATGTATATTCGCTTCTCTTGGACACAGCCGGGTCTTTAATGCTGGGAGAGCATGGTGTGTTGTTGTTTGGCATAGCAAGCAGGGTAGCCCGCTCTATGAATTATCAAGGCGTCACAAATAGGCTTCTACCTGGCTATACACGTTGTGCCTCATGACGTACACACTATCCCTCCATGTTTCACTCACTTGCACCCCATTATCCATTTATTTCTATTGAGGCACTTCATTTATTACTGCCCCCTATATTTCACTTATAGTATTACACTTGCACACACACTATTCATTTATTATTTCTTACTACACATCCCATGCACCACACACCACTCCCCTCAAGACTAGTGGGAGTGGCTATTATTATTTAAAGCACCTGCTCGCCCTTTCATCAGCATTTCTGGCCTGGCTGTGTCCATTTGTAAGTATGGCCTTTTTCGGTGTTTTTGCAAATCAATCAATGGCATAGCTAGAGACATAGCAAATTCCACAGACATAATATTAGCAGAAGACCCTGAATCCACGAAGGCACTGCCGGTAGCAGACCTACCACCAAAAGAGACCTCGAAGGGAAGCAAGATTTTATTACGTTTCATATTTACGGGAAATACCTGTGCGCCCAAGTGACCTCCCCGATGGTCACTTAGGCGCGGAAGTTCTTCCGGCTGCTTATTCTTACGCCTAGGACAGTAGTTCACTTGATGCTTGTCATCCCCACAGTAGAAGCAGAGACCATTCTTCCTGCGGAACTCTCTACGCTGTTGGGGGGACACGGAGGCCCCGAGTTGCATAGGTACCTCCGAGTCTTCCGTGGAAGAACGAAGCAACGGAACCTCGGGAGGCATCATGGGGGAGTCAGAGGAGAAAACACAAAGACGTTCAAATCGTCATTCCCTGAGACGTCGGTCAAGTCGTACCGCTAAAGCCATAACCTGATCTAGGGAGTCAGAAGAGGGATAGCTAACTAGCAGGTCTTTCAGGGCGTTCAACAGACCCAACCTAAACTGGCACCTTAAGGCAGGGTCATTCCACCGAGAAGCTACGCACCACTTCCTAAAGTCAGAACAATACTCCTCAACAGGTCTCTTACCCTGACGTAAGGTCACCAGCTCACTCTGGGCAAAGGCAGTCTTGTCAGTCTCGTCATAAATGAGCCAGAGAGCAGGAAAGTTCAGGGGCGTTTGGAGCCAAGGAGAAGGCCCATTCTTGGGGCCCGTCCTGGAGCCGGAACATAATTATACCCAACCGCTGGCTCTCAGAACCAGAGGAGTGGGGCTTTAAGCAAAAATAGAGCCTACAACTCTCTCGAAAGGAGAAAAAAGTCTTCCGGTCCCCTGAGAACCAGTCAGGCAACTTGAGGTGGGGTTCAAGAGGTGAGGTGAGGGGCACTACCAGGGTAGCATCAGGCTGGTTGTCCCTCTGAGCCAGGGGCTGGACTTGTAGGGAGAGGCCCTGCATTTGCTGAGCAAGGGTCTCAAGGGGGTCCATAGTAGTGTCAGGGACCAGGGTAGACTAGGTATGTGGGCTTGTGATTATGTAATGTCGGGGTAGGGAAGCAGACAAGTGAGCCCTATTCTACCCGCCACTCAGTCCCTGCCTACTTGCAACGACCCGCCCTAGGCGACAGGGTACAACTGGGCGACGGTCCCTACACTCAATAGGTGCACGACAGACAAACAGACAAGGGTACAAAGAAGCCAGGGAAATGGGGAAGTTGCCCACGGGAACACCGTGAGCAACAATCGAGGTGAACGAGCCGAGTCAAACCAGGAGATGAGCGACGTACAAAAACGCAGAGCAGAAGAGTGGTCAGAAAAGCCAAGGTCAATCACAAGCAGAGGATCAGTAGTTCAAGAAGCTGCAGCAGGGCAAGGAAACAAACAGAGAAGAATCACAAGCAAAGGAGGAACAGGAAAGGCAGGTATAAATAGACAGAGGGCGGGAGCTAGCTCCGTCTGGCCAGGCTGTGATAGGCTCTCCCACTCCTAAGCCTGCCATCCTGGGTGGTGGAAGATGGAGTCAGTCTCACAGACATAGAAGCAGGTGCAGACTGATTACCTATGGGCGTCGACACAGAAGTTGTGTCTGGCAGATCCTTTACAATAATATTGCAGCTTTCTTGTTGCATTATGCTATATTTCTGTATTATACTGCTTTGCATTATTCAATATGTTCTCTAACAGACAGCAGAAGCTGTAGGCAAAAATTGGGTCTATATCCTTGAGCTGAATCAATCGAAGCGAAAGCTGATTTTAGATGTCAATGTAATAACACGTGACATGAATGTTTGAAGGCCGACTCCGTTCTCTGCTGTTCTTATTTCAAATGTTCTAAAATTCTGACCATGCAATTGCGGAATCACTAATTTAGAAACTGCAAAATCTGCTGTGTATATAGGAAATTGATAAGCTATTCATCTATAAAAACTACTTTCAACAAAAGTGCCAGGGCCACCCATAGCAACCCATCAAATTCCAGCTTTAATTTTTCCAGTGCAGGTATGAAGATAAAATAAGTGATTTGATTACTTATCATTGTGATTTCTTTTAATGCTACCGGGCCATGGATGAATTGTGCAGCCTGGCGCTAGAAGAACATGTTACCGTGCGCCCCATGACACTGGGGGAAGAAAGAGGTCATTAGTAGCACTCCATCTGCACTACAGCAAACACAGGATCACTGGGTAATGTTTATCTACATTAGCAAGCAGACTGTTCCAGTAAGAGGCCACCTTGCGGCTCCGCGCCTGCTGTAATGGAGAAACAGTGCAATTTATACAAATGAACCGAAATCTTACAGTGCAAAATGTCTTGTGATACCCTCTAACCCACCCATGCTTGAATCCTGGATATAAGTCCTCTGTTACAGCCTCCCAATGGAAATAAAATAAGGTTAATGGCCAGTGAGAGAACATGTGTGCAAAATTATGCATGTATGTATGTATGTATGTATGTATGCATGTACGTATGCATGTATGTATGTATGTATGCATGCATGTATGTATGTATGTATGTATGTATGTATGTATGTATGTATGTATGTATGCATGTAGTGAGTGTGTATGTGAGTGTTCTGACTTGGTTCTGTTTCCACATGAATGCCCTAAGCTTGGTTCTGTTACTGGATCTGTTGTGAGCTAAGAAAAGTGCTGTGTCTGAAAATATGGAGCAGGGGCATCATAAATATGGTGAACTGTTTTTCTAAAAACTCCATATTTTACATTGTATTTGTTTCATTGTAATTTATGTTTTCCGTAACCAAAAATTGTCCGAAATAACACTATTGAAAATAGCCTGGAAAAGCCTGACCTAAACACTGTGTTATACAGTCTTTGTGTTTTAATTCCTCACAAAACATGGAATATGCATTGCAGCCATTTGTTACAAATTATCTGAAAATGTCATGGTTATGAAAAATTTTCTAGTCTACTGGTATCTTTATTGAAGTAATGTTGCCAAGAAAACAAAAACATTGTGGTAAACTAAATATATAGGAGGAGTATGACTTTGGCAAGTGGAGCTTTCCATTCTCTTGTCATTGAGTGTGTATGCGGAGATGGAAGTGGAACATTTTGTGACTGTGGTCATAATTGTAGGGTAATTTGTGACCATGCTAAATACTATTTTATTTGTATGGTCAAAAAAAAAAAAAATCCTAACACAGCCTAAGACCTATAAGGTACCTTCAATATCAACTTAAAGGAAATCTCTGACAAAATCTGAGTTTCCCATAATGAATATTTAACAAATAATATAAAAAATATTAAGTATAGATAATTAATAAAATCCTATTGACATCTAGTTGTCTTGTACTGTCCTGGAAAAGGTCTGGTGAATATGTATTGATAAATACCAAGAGAGAAACAGAATTTGACGGCATAAAAGAACCTACGACCCTTTTTGTGTGTATAATGTTATACATATATGCATTGATATTTGTTTTCTGTATAATAATTATATAAATATTTACATATATATATATATATATATATATATATATATATATAGCAGAAGAAAATTTGCAGCACTCCAACATGAAAAAAATGGTGGTTTATTCAATCCAAACTAACAGCTGTTAGTTTGGATTGAATAAACCACCATTTTTTTCATGTTGGAGTGCTGCAAATTTTCTTCTGCTATATATCATTATACGTCCTAGGATCGGGACGTTTTGCTGGGCACCTGGTCGATTATTCATTAGTGAGTGCTGCTGTCTTCTTGTGTGCTATATATATATATATATATATATATATATATACACACACACGTTCAAAAGTTTAGGGTCACTTAGAAATTTCCTTATTTTTGCAAGAAAAGCACAGTTTTTTCAATGAAGATAACATTAAATTAATCAGAAATACACTCTATACATTGTTAATGTGCTAAATGACTATTCTAGCGGCAAACGTCTGGTTATTAATGCAATATCTACATAGGTGTATAGAGGCCCATTTCCAGCAACCATCACTCCAGTGTTCTAATGGTACATTGTGTTTGCTAACTGTGTTAGAAGGCTAATGGATGACTAGAAGAAACTTGAAAGCCCTTGTGCAATTATGTTAGCACCGCTGTAAACAGTTTTTCTGTTTAGAGGTGCTTTAAAACTGACCTTCCTTTGAGCTAGTTGAGAATAGGGAGCATTACATTTGTGGGTTCGATTAAACTCTCAAAATGTCTAGAAAAAGATAGCTTTCATGTGAAACTCGACAGTCTATTCTTGTTCTTAGAAATGAAGGCTATTCCATGCGAGAAATTGCCAAGAAACTGAAGATTTCCTACAACAGTGTGTACTACTCCCTTCAGAGGACAGCACAAACAGGCTTTAACCAGAGTAGAAAGAGAAGTGGGAGGCCCCGCTGCACAACTGAGCAACAAGACAAGTACATTAGAGTCTGTAGTTTGAGAAATAGACGCCTCACAGGTCCTCAACTGGCAGCTTAATTAAATAGTACCCGCAAAACGCCAGTGCCAACGTCTACAGTGAAGAGGCGACTCCGGGATGCTGGCCTTCAGGGCAGAGTGGCAAAGAAAAAACCATATCTGAGACTGGCTAATAAAAGGAAAAGATTAATATGGGCAAAAGCACACAGACATTGGACAGAGGAAGATTGGGAAAAAGTGTTATGGACAGACGAATCGACGTTTGAGGTGTTTGGATCACACAGAAGAACATTTGTGAGACTTAGAACAACTGAAAAGATGCTGGAAGAGTGCCTGATGCCATCTGTCAAGCATGGTGGAGGTAATGTGATGGTCTGGGGTTGCTTTGGTGCTGGTAAAGTGGGAGATTTGTACAAGGTAAAAGGGATTTTGAATAAGGAAGGCTATCACTCCATTTTGCAACGCCATGCCATACCCTGTGGACAGCGCTTGATTGGAGCCAATTTCATCCTACAACAGGACAATGACCCAAAGCACACCTCCAAATTATGCAAGAACTATTTAGGGAAGAAGCAGGCAGCTGGTATTCTATCTGTAATGGAGTGGCCGGCGCAGTCACCAGATCTCAACCCCATAGAGCTGTTGTGGGAGCAGCTTGACCGTATGGTACGCAAGAAGTGCCCATCAAGCCAATCCAACTTGTGGGAGGGGCTTCTGGAAGCATGGGGTGGAATTTCTACCGATTACCTCAGCAAATGAACAGCTAGCATGCCAAAGGTCTGCAATGCTGTAATTGCTGCAAATGGAGCATTCTTTGACGAAAGCAAAGTTTGAAGGAGAAAATTATTATTTGAAATAAAAATCATTATTTCTAACCTTGTCAATGTCTTGACTATATTTTCTAGTCATTTTGCCATTTCTACTCATTTGATAAATATAAGTGTGAGTTTTCATGGAAAACACAAAGTTGTCTGGGTGACCCCAAACTTTTGAATGGTAGTGTATATATATTAGTATTATTATAACCACCTACTACTTTCGACATCGGCAGCCTATGAAGGAAGTGATGTGTCGTGGGCTGGCTTGGTGTGTATATAAGGTGTGCGATAGGCTGTCTGAGCACATATCTGTAAAGGATCTGCCAGACACAGCTTCTGTGTCGACTTCCGTGGTTAATCAGTCTGCATCTGCTCCTAGGTCTGATGGAGTGACTCGATCTGCTACCACTCAGGCTGGTAGGCTGAGGAGTGGAAGAACCTATCACAGCCTGGCCAGACGGTTCTAGCTCACGCCCTCGGTCTATGTATACCTTCATTTGCTTCTTGTCTTTGCCTGTGATTCTCTCTTGTTTCCTGGCTCTGCTGTTCCAGCTATTACTATTGACCTCTGCTTCATATTGACCCTGGCTTTACTGACTACGCTCCTACTCTGCGTTTGGTACCTCGTACACTCCTGGTTTGACTCGGCTCGTTCACTACTCTTGTTGCTCAAAGTGTTGCCGTGGGCAACTGCCCCATTTCCCTTAGCTTCTGTGTACCCTTGTCTGTTTGTCTGTCGTGCACATATTGAGCAAGGGACCGTCGCCCAGTTGTACGCCGTCGCCTAGTACGAGTCGTGCAAGTAGGCAGGGACTGAGTGGCGGGTAGATTAGGGCTCACCTGTCTGTCTTCCTAATCCGTCATTATAATATCACTCGTTGTTGCGATGGGTAAAAGGGGCAATTTATCAGAGTTCCAAAAAGGGCTGATTATTAGCTTTCGGGCCAAGGTGGCAGTATTTCTCAAACAGCGCAGTTTGTGAACTGTTCGCGTGCTGTTATGGTGAAAATGTATCGTGAGTGGACAAATGGCACATTTGGGAATAACCGGCATGGAAACTGCCGAGCAGCACGTGCTATTGATGTGAGAGGTGAACTTTGGCTATGAAGGTATATATATATATATATATATATATATATATATCCCTAGGCATTTTCAGATCCTGAAATCCAGGACAGTAAAATGGCAGCTGATCCCCATCACAAGCGCATTCATTTTAATTTAGCTTTTATTTCACTCCTTAGTTTACCAATACGTAACTCCACCTTAAGATTTGCAGTGCCTTAACACACAATACCTTGCAGTTACATCATGTGAACTGGCGGACAAAACTGGTGTTATGATTGAGTGCTGCATTCCTGCTGTAATGGCCAAGATCAGAAAAAGAGGGACCTCGGCTATTGTACCCCTTAGATGCTGTTTCCACCCGCAGGGTGGAAACAAAGAGAGGGGGCTCCACTTCATTTGCTCCCCACCAGCTTCAGCCGTGTGATTGTGGTTTAGCTGAGGTAATGATTTTACAGTGACAGTGTGGGCTTAATAAAGGCCCTCAGGGTTTTCCTGGGATAATAGCTGTTAGGGCATACCTTTAATAATGCCTTAAGATGTACCTGTGTATGTATTAGCATACATATGTGTTCTATTAAGTGATTGTTAAAAAACGGAAATCATAGGCGTAAACAAATGTACGCTTAACTTAATTAAATGTTTACGTTGCAAAAGTAGCTAAAATTAAACAATTATTTAAAGAAAATTTCTATTAACCCCTTCCCTCCTTGGCCACTTTTGACCTTCCTGACAGAGTCTCATTTTTCAAATCTGACATGTTTCACTTTATGTGGTAATAACTTCGCAATGCTTTTACCTATCCAAGTTATTCTGAGACTGTTTTATTGTGACACATTGGACTGTATTTACCTGCAAAATTTGCTTGATACATTCAGTATTTAATTGTGAAAAACACCAAAATGTAGTGAAAAATTGCGAAAATTAGCATTTTTCTAAATTTAACTGTATCTGCATGTAAGACAGGCAGTTATACCACACAAAATTGTTGCTAATTACTATCCCCCATATGTCTAATTTAGATTGGCATCATTTTTTGAACATCCTTTTATTTTTCTAGGACGTTACAAGGCTTAGAACTTTAGCAACAATTTCTCACATTTTCAAGAAGATTTCAAAAGCCTATTTTTACAGGGGCCAGTTCAGTTGTGAAGTGGCTTTTAGGGCCTTATATTAGAAAAATCATCCCATTTTAAAAATACCACCCCTCAAAGTATTCAAAACAGCATTTAGAAAGTTTCTTAACCCTTTAGAAGTTTCACAGGAATTAAAGCAATGTAGTGGTCAAATTTACAAATTTCATTTATTTTTGCAGAATTTCATTTTGAATCAATTTTTTTTGTAACACAGAAAGTTTACCAGAGAAATGCAACTCAATATTTACTGCCCAGGTTCTGCAGATTTAGGAAATATCCCACATGTGGCCCTAGTGTTGTAATGTACTGAAGCACCAGCCTCAGAAGCAAAGGTGCACCTAGTGGATTTTGGGCCTCCTTTTTATTAGAATATATTTTAGGCACCATGTCAGGTTCGAAGGGCTCTTGCGGAGCCAAAACAGTGGAAATCCCCCAAAAGCGAGCCCATTTGGGAAACTACACACCTCAAGGACATTATCTAGGAGTACAGTGAGCATTTTGACCCCACAGGTTTATTGCAGAAATTATTGGAAGTAGGCCGTAAAAATTAAATCTAAATTTTTTCAAAGAAAATGTAGGTGCAGCTAATTTTTTTTTCATTTCCACAAAGACTAAAGGGAAAAAAGCACTGCAACCTTTGTAAAGCAATTTCTCATGAGTAAAACAATATCCCACATGTGGTCATAAACGGCTGTCTGAACACACGGCAGAGTTTAGAAGGGAAAGAGCGATATTTGGCTTTTGGTGCTCAAATTTAGCAGGAATGGTTTGCGGAGGCCATGTCGCATTTGCAAAGCCCCTGAGGGGACAAAACATTTGAAAACCTCCACAAGTGACCCCATTTTGGAAACTACACCCATTGAGGAAATTATCAAGAGCTATAGTGAGAGCTATAGTGAGCATTTTGACCGTACAGGTTTATTGCAGAAATTATTGCAAGTAGGCCGTGAAAATGAAAATGTTGGTTTTTTTCAAAGAAAATTTAGGTTTAGCTTATTTTTTTTCTCATTTCCATGCGGACTAAAGGAGAAAAGGCTTCACAAAATTTGTAAAGCAATTTCTCCCGAGTAAAACAGTACCCCACAAGTGGTCATAAACGCCTGTTTGGACACACAGCAGGGCTTAGAAGGGAAAGAGGCTATTTGGCTTTTGGAGATCACATGTAGCAGGAAAGGTTTGTGGAGGCCATGTCACATTGGGAATCACCTGAGGGGACAAAACTATGAAAACGCCCAAAAAGTGACTCCATTTAGTAATCTACATTCCTTGAGGAATTCATCTAGGGGTGTAGTGAGCATTTTTTATCCCACATGTTTTTTATAGAATTTATTAGAATTGGGCAGTGTATATAAAAACAATCCCTTTTCTTTAATAAGATGTAGCTTTAGCTCAAAATGTTTCATTTTCTCAAATAAGGGAAAAAAATGAATCCCAACCTTTCTAAAGACATTTCTCCCGAGTACGACAATACCCTATATGTGGTCATAAACTGTTGTTTGGGCACACGGCAGGTCTCAGAAGGGAAGGAGCCATTTGGCTTTTGGAGTGCAGATTTTGCTGGATTGGTGTCTGGTCGCTATGTCGCATTTGCAAAGCCCCTGTGGGGCCAAAACAGTGGAAACTCCCCAGAAATTTCCACATTTGGGAAACTACACCCCTCAAGGTATTCACCTAGGGGTGTAGTGAGCATGTTAACCACGCAGGTGTTTTGCAGAAATTAGTGTGCACTCGATGTTGCAGAGTGAAAATGGGATTTTTTTCCATAGATATGCCAATATGTGGTGCCCAGCTTGTGCCACCATAACAAGACAGCTCTCTAATTATTACGCTGTGTTTCCCAGTTTTAGAAACACCCTACATGTGGCCCTAATCTTTTGCCTGGACATTTGACAGGGCTCAGGAGTGAAAGAGTACCATGTAAAATTGAGGCCTAATTTGGTGATTTACAAAGTATTGGTTCACAATTGCAGGGCTCTGATGTGAAATAATAAAAGAAACACCTGAGAAGTGACACCATTTTGGAAACTACACCCCTCAAGGCATTTATTAAGGGGTGTAGTGAGCATTTCCACCCTACAGGACTTTTCCATAAATGATTGTGCTGTGGATGCTGCAAAGTAAAAATGTCAATCTTTCCCTAGATATGCTATTTCAGTGGCACATATGTTGTGCCACTGGAGACACACATCCCAAAAATTGTTAAAAGGGTTCTCCGGGTATAAATAATCCATAGATGTGTGTAACGTTGTGCTCAATCCTTTCTGCACAGGCCAGTGTCGCACTGATAAATGGTGTCCTTCCTTGTCCTACTTTTGGTCCACACTCCGCACCTTTGCAGTTTTGGGAACTTTACTGGGAAGTGTTGTCCAGCTATAATACGGGCGCCCTCGCTTCCAGCAGATATGTTTGGGCCCTCACCTTACTAATTCCATAATTTTAGGGCCTTGATAATTCGCCTCTTGAAATAGGAGAAATATTCCCCTCGGGCTGCGCAACTGCATATTTTACTTTCCTGACTTATTGGAGCCTTAACTAATTTTATTTTTTCATAGACGTAGTGGTGTCAGGGCTGTTTTTTTTGCGGGACGAGCTATAGTTATTATTGGTACCATTTTGAGGTACATGTGACTTTTTGAACACTTTTTATCCTATTTTTTGGGAGGCAAGGTGACCTTTTTTTATACAGCATTCACCATGCATTATAAACTACACGGTAACTTTATTCTGCGGGTCAGTTCGATTCCGGCGATACCAAATTTATAGCACTTTTTATGTTTAAAACTTTTTGCACAATATAATTACTTTTGTAAAAAGAATGTATTTTTTCTGTCGCCATGTTGTGAGAACCATAAAGTTGTCATTTTATTTGCCTACGGAGCTGTATGAGGACTTGTTTTTTGCGAGACATGCTATAGTATATATAGGTACCATTTTTGGGTTTGTGCGACTTTTTGACTATTGATTATTCCAATATTTGTAGGGCAAAGTGACCAAAAAACAGAAATTCTGGTATTGTTTTTTACGTTTTTTTTTTTTACGCTGTTCACCGTTTGGATTAAATAACATAATATTTTTATAGCTTAGGCCGTTATGGTCGCAGTGATAACAAATATGTATGGTTTATTTTATTTTTTTCAATAATAAAGGACTTGATAAGGGAAGAGGGCGATTGTGTTTTTGTTATGATGGGGTAGGGAGACAGACAGGTGAGCCCTAATCTACTCGCCACTCAGTCCCTGCCTACTTGCAACGGCCCGTCCTAGGCGACGGCGTACAACTGGGCGACGGTCCCTATGCTCAATAAGTGCACGACTGACAAACAGACAAGGGTACACAGAAGCTAAGGGAAATGGGGCAGTTGACCACGGCAACACCTTAAGCAACAAGAGTAGTGAACGAGCCGAGTCAAACCAGGAGTGTACGAGGTACCAATCGCAGAGCAGGAGCGTAGTCAGTAAAGCCAGGGTCAAAATGAAGCAAGGTCAATAATAATAGCAGGAGCAGCAGAGCCAGGAAACAGGAAAGAATCACAGGCAAAGGAGGAGCAGGAAATGCAGGTATAAATAGACATAGGGCGGGAGCTAGCTCCGTCTGGCCAGGCTGTGATAGGCTCTCCCACTCCTCAGCCTCCCAGCCTGACTGGTAGAAGATCGTGTCACTCTCTCAGACTTAGGAGCAGGTGCAGACTGATTACCCACGGGCGTCGACACAGAAGCTGTGTCTGGCAGATCCTTTACAGTTTTATTTTTATTACTTGAAACTTTTCTGATATGTTTTGAAACTTTTTTTTACACTTTTTGATACTTTTTTTTACACTTTTTTCAAATCCCACTACGGAGCTTGAAGGTCCAACTGGCTGATTTTATTTTTTTGTAATACATTGCACTACCTATGTAGTGCAATCTATTAGAGCTATCATTCACTAACAGCAAGCAGATTAGGCTTCGTCTCCCGGCGGGGCCTAATCGGCTTCAGCCACGGCAAACCAGGAGGCCATTGTTAGGCCTCCTGTTGCCAAAGCAGCAGTTGGCAGCCCTGATTACATGGCAGTGCTGCCGATCTGCTAGCAACCTCTAAGATGCAGCGATCGCTTTCGATCGCTGCATCTAAGGGGTTAATGGCAGGAACCGGAGCTAGCTCCAGTTCCTGCCATTACAGGTTTATGTCAACTGTAACATACAGCTGACAACCATCACTGATGACGCCGGCTCAGCTCCTGAGCCGGCGCCGTCTTGCCGTCGGCTATGGAAGCCTTTCAGTCTCCACCTACGGATGAGGCCTGAACGGCTTCCGTGCTAGGCAGACTATGAGGCCAGTATTAGGCCTCCGGTTGCCATTGCAGCCACAAGGTGCCGATGAGCTGCAAACAACTTAAATGCAGCAATCGCTTTTGACCTCTGCATTTAAGGGGTTAATGGCGGGGATCTAAGCTAATTTCACTCCCCGCCATTACAGCCAGAAGTCAGCTGTAATACACTGCTGACATCCGGTGATGATGGCGCCGACTCAGCTTCTGAGCCAGTGTCCACCATTTGTTGTATGGATACGGCAAAATGTGGGAAGCACAAGCTTTCCATTTCGTATCAATACGGCAAATGTCAGGAAGGGGTTAAATAAGTCACAAAACCTAAAAGAAATATACATCATTGGAATACTCATAACCGTAACAACCTTTTCAATAAACCTACAGATGTGTCCTTCCTTACCTTTTCTCTTATTTTAAAATACCCTGAGAGTGTCGTGCGATGACCCACTTTAACTCCTTCCCGACATATGGCATACAGTTACGTCATAGCCGGGAAGGTTAAGTATGGAGCGGGCTCACTCAGTGAGCTCACTCCATACGATGCTGGTGTCGGCTGTATGATACAGCCGACACTTCAGAGTAACTAACGGCATTGCGCCCCCCACAAAGCAATTGCGGGGGCGATGGTTGCTATGGCTGCCTGGGGGCCTAATGAAGACGCCCAGGTCCGCCATCTTTGTACACCTATTAAGCCCTGCCTGTCAGAATCACGATATACTGCAATACATTATTATTGCAGTATATCGTGCAAGCGATATAACGATCGCTGGTTGAAGTCCCCTAGGGGGACTAATAAAAAAAGTAAAAATTAGTTAAATAAAGTTGTTTTTTTTGTGTAAAAAAAATTAAAAATATTAAAAGTTTAGAAAACCCCCCTTTTCCCTTTTTCCCCCTAGAGCATAGTAAATAAGAAATAAACATAATTGGTTTTGCCGCGTCAGGAAAAGTCAGAACTATTATAATATATCATTATTTAACACGCACGGTGAACGCCGTAAAAAAAAAAAATTGTAAACGCCAGAATCTCTATTTTTTGGTCTCCTAATCTCCCACAAAAAATGAAATAAAAAGTGATCAAACCATCGCATGTACACCAAAATGGTATTATTAACAACTACATCTTATCCCGCAAAAAATAAGCCATCATACCACTTAATCGACGGGAAAATAAAAAAGTTATAGCTCTTGGAATTTGGTGACGCAAAATACATTTACCTTTTTACACTAAATTTTTTACTTGTAAAAGTTGTAAAATTTAGAAAAAACTATACATATTTGGTATCGCCGTAATCGTATTGACCCGCAGAATAAAGTTAACATGTTGTTTTTAATTGCACAGTGAATTCCGTAAAAACGGCGCGCAAAAAACCATGGAGGAATATCTGGTTTTTTCATTTTCAACCCCACAAATATTTATTTTCCTGTTTCCTAGTACATTATACGGCAAAATAAATGGTGCTACGAAAAACTACAACTCGTCCCGCAAAAATCACGCCCTCATAGTACTGTTTCGACGGAAAAATAAAGACGCTATGGCTTCTGGAATGTGGGGAGGAAAAAACAAAATGAAAATCTGAAAGTTGTTTACGACGGGAAGGGGTTAAAAACAAACAAACATGATTTTGTGATATTCTTTCACGAGGTCTGTATGCTATATGTGTCTGCTTGCCACCCAGTAGTTGTGATGTGGTTTGCAGCCAGTAAGCAATGTTAAAGCGTACCTAACTTTTCAGATGACTTTTCAGAATAAGCTGTCATATGTGTGTAAATGAGGAATAACATTATTTCTGGCCATTGTATGATTGTATGATTTGTATTCTGCATTTTTTCGAATTTTTCCCCTCTGCAGGCTCTTTCTCTAATTCTTAGTTTTCTCTGAGCTAATGAGCAGAACCTAACGGCTATCATGTCTTTTATACATAGTACACAGAGAAGAGGAGAGTCCTGCTCTCCTATCTCTATCTACAATAGATAGATAGATAGATAGATAGATAGATAGATAGATAGATAGATAGATAGATAGATAGATAGATAGATAGATAGATAGTGTGAAACAGTGACAGGTAAAGTCATTGAGGGAAGGTACATTTCCCCTGGAATCCTGTCATATGTATCCTAGGCTCCAGGGAATGAGTAGTTCTTGCAATAGAAAGCTCTAGCTTTCCAATCTCGGCTTAAGGAAAAGCCGGAAAAAGGGCCTGGAGTTGGATTGGAGAAGAGCAGGGCGGGTTCCCCAATCCCTAGTCCATCTCTGTTGTTAGGACAAGGCTGCTGCTCAATTAGCTGCACCTGTAGCCTGTGTATAAAAAGGTGCAGATACAGTGTGTGTGAGTCTCACCCCTGACTCAGACTGGAGACTACAAAGGCTGGAGTAGCCTGTATTCTATGTGAGTAAAGACCTGTGTTACTTTGTGTCCAGTGCCTGGTAGGAAGGCACTCGGTATAGTTAGATAATATCTTGTTTAGTTAGTGCTCAGACGAGCAGGATTTATTTTGTATTTTGCCTTGTTGTACAAGAGGCTGTTTCTTTGACAAGAATAAAAACACAGGCAAAGCCCTGTTATGACTTTTAATGCACGGTGTCCCTGTGTCTGGCTAGATTATACAGCAATCATGAGCAGTGTAGCTGAGAATCCAGCACTGGGGTGGGATAGTAAGGGTATGTGCACACGATAACTGCATTTACGTCTGAAATTACGGAGCTGTTTTCAGGAGAAAACAGCTCCGTAATTTCAGACGTAATTGCATGTACTCGCGTTTTGCGAGGCGTCTATTACGGCCATAATTTGGAGCTGTTCTTCATTGGAATCAATGAAAAATGGCTCAAATTACGTCTCAAGAAGTGTCCTGCACTTCTTTTGACGAGCCGTCTTTTTTACGCGTCGTCGTTTGACAGCGACGCGTAAATGACAGATCGTCGGCACAGTACGTCAGCAAACCCATTCAAATGAATGGGCAGATGTTTGCTGACGTATTGGAGCCGTATTTTCAGACGTAATTCGAGGCTTAAAACGCCTCGTTTACGTCTGAAAATAGGTCGTGTGAACCCAGCCTAACACTTACCAGGAAGCTGCAGCATGTCAGCGTGTTTTTTTCTCACTCTGCTCCTGCTTCCATAAAAGTATGATGAGGAGGATTAATAGTATGTTTACACAAGGAAGATTAGTATTTGAATTTTTTTCAACAAATGTCCTGCTTGTGAACATACCCTAATTGAAGTGCTGATAGGTAACTTAGTGTTAGGGTTTATCCTAACTTTTGTTAAATAAAATATATAACATCATTCATAAACTTGTACATTTTGTCATGTATCTTTTATTTAATGTTTAACTACTTTATGCACATATCGTTCCTTTATTGCAATGTTCAGGTCACAAGGTCACACGCTACGAAAAGTGCCGTTTACCCACCGATAGGTATAGTACACTAAGTCTTTAAGACCATGAGATAATGATTAAACTATATAATATAATGGGGTCATAAATTGTACAAGATAACTTAGAGATAAGATAAAGATCACAGAAGTACATTGGCAAACAATTTATAAAACTGTCGTATCTTACGCCACTCTAAGTAAAAGATGCAACAAGTTTATTAAAAGGCATATTGTCTGACAGTCAAAAAGCAAATCTATACCTCCTATGACCAGATGTATATTAGTGCCATTTTCACAAATTTTTCTTATTAAATGTGGCCTAAACTACATCTTTTTCAAGCCCACTTTTCTGATCACTTTCCAAAGTTAACATGTAATGAGAAAAGTTGGAAATTTTACAGCTAATTTGTCACCCATCACCTTTTTGCCATGTATAGGGCCGCATTTTACTTCAAAAACTGGCATTAACTACTTTGTAAATGTGGGCCAATGTGGACCAATCTATATCTAAATCAATAGGAACATTACATTTCATTTTCTTATAGTATTAAAGCTTTTAATAATGGATAAAAAAAGGGTGTGGTATGTAACTTACAGCACAGTATACATAAAGCATTATAAATCTTACCATGGTGGAAGGATCATTGCTTAAACACTAGAAAAACAATGCTCACACCTAGGGACTTGCTGGTTGCTGAAGTCAATAATATAATAGTAGGAGGGAAGTTTGATAACAATATCCTTCAAAAAGCCAATCTTTCTGATATAATTTGTTCTAGTGTAGCTGACTTATACAATGCATTTGGAAAGTCATCAGACCCTTACATTTTTCACATTTTGATATGTGGAGGCTTTGTGCTGAAATAAAAAAAATCTGATTTCTTTTGCACTTAATACAACAAAATGACAAAGTGAAAACAGACTGTTAGTAATCCTTGCTAATTTATTAAAAAGGAAAAACTAAAATATTGCATCAACATAAGATTTAGACCCTTTACTCAGTACTTAGTTGAAGCACCTTTGGCAGCGATATTAGCCTCCAGTCTTCTTGGGTATGATGCCACATGGTTTGCACACCTGGATTTGTGGAATTTTTGTCATACTTCTATGCAGATCCTCTCAAGATCTGTCAGGTTGCATGGGTACCGTACGTGGACAGCCATTTTCAGGTCTCTCCAGAGATCTTGGATTGGGTTCAAGTCAGGGCTCTCGCTGGGCCTCTTAAGGACATTCACAGAGTGACTCCTGTGTTGTCTTGGCTGTGTGCTTATGATCATTGTCTTGTTGGAAGTAGACCCAGTCTGAGGTCCAGAGCACTTTGGATCAGATCTTCGTTAACAATATCACTGTACTTTGCTCCCTTCCCTCAACCCTGATCAGTCTCCCTGTCCCAGCCGCTGAAAAACACCCCCACAGCAGGATGCTGCCACCACCATGCTTCACTGTAGAGGTTATATTGGGCAGGTGATGAGCAGTGCCTGGTTTCCTCCAAACATGACGCTTAGAATTGAGGCCAAAAAGTTCAATCTTCGTTTCAGCAGACCAGAGAATCTTGTTTCTTTAGGTGCTTTTTTTGCAAACTCCAGGCAGGCTTTCATGTGTCTTTTTCTGAAGAGAGGCTTCTTTCTGCCATAAAGCCCAGATTGGTGGCGTAATGCAAGGATTGACCTTCTGGAAGTTTCTCCTATCTGCACACAGGATCTTTGGAGCTCAGCCAGAGTGACCAATGGGTTCTTGTTCACCTCTCTTACCAAGGTGCTGCTCCCCCGATTACTTAGTTTTCCAATTAAGAATTATGTAGGCCACTGTGCTCTTGCAGCAGAATTTTTTTTGTACCCTACTCCAGATCTTTGCCTCCACACAATCCTGTCTGCGAGCTCTACAAGATTGCTCTGATTTTCATTGTCAGCTGTGAGACCTTATATAGACAGGGGTGTGTCTTTCCAAATCATGTCCAATCAAATGAATTTACCACAGGTGGACTCCAATCAAGGTGTAGAAACATTTCAAAGATTATCTAGGGAAATGGGAGGCCCCCAGATCTAAATTGCAAGTGTTCTAGCAAAGGGTCTGAATTCTTATGTCCATGCGAGTATTTAATTTCTTCATTTCATTTTTTCATTTCACTTCCCGCTTTGGCCACTTTTGACCTTCATGACAGAGCCTCATTTTTCAAATCTGACATGTTTCCCTTTGTGGTAATAACTTCGGAATACTTTTACCTACCCAAGCAATTCTGAGACTGTTTTCTCGTGACACATTGGACTTTAAGATGGTGGTAAATACATTCAGTATTTAATTGTGAAAAACACCAAAATTTTGCAAAACATTTCAAAATTTTGCAAAAAATTGCAACATTTTGCAAAATTTTGCTTTTTTATCAATTTAAATGTATCTACTTGTAAGGCAGTCAGTTATACCACACAAGATTGTTGCTAATTAACATCCCCCATATGTCTACTTTAGATTGGCATTGTTTTTTGAACATCCTTTTATTTTTCTAGGACGTTACAAAGCTTAGAACTTTAGCAGCAATTTCTCACATTTTCAAGAAAACGTCAAAAGGCTATTTCTACAGGGACTAGTTCAGTTGTGAAGTGGTTTTGAGGAGCCTACACAATACAAACCCCCACAAGTCACCCCATTTTAAAAACTGCACTCCTCAAAGTATTCAAAACAGCATTTAGAAAGTTTATCAACCCTTTAGACGTTTCACAGGAATTAAAGCAAAGTAGTGGTGAAATGTACAAATGTCTTTTTTTTTTTTTTGCAGAAATTCATTTTTAATCCATTTCTTTTTAACACAGAAGGTTTTACCAGATAAATGCAACTCAATATTTATTGCCCAGATTCTGCAATTTTAGGAAATATCCCACATGTGGCTCTATTGCGCTACTGGACTGAAGCACAGGCTTCAGAAGCAAAGGAGCACCTAGTGGATTTTGGAGCCTCCTTTTTATTAGAAAATATTTTGGGCACATGTCAAGTTTGCAATGCTCTTGCGGTGCCAAAACAGTGGAAACCCCCCACAAGTATTTTGGAAACTACACCCCTTGAGGAAATTATCTAGGGGTATATTGAGCATTTTGACCCCACAGGTTTATAGCAGAAATTTTTTGAAGTAGGCAGTGAAAATGAAAATCTACATTTTTCCAAAGAAAATGTAGGTTTAGCTTATTTTTTCTTATTTTCACGAGGACTAAAGGAGAAAAAGCTCCACAACATTTGTAAAGCAATTTCTCCCAAGTAAAACAATACCCCACAAGAGGTCATAAACGGATGTTTGGACACACAGCAGGGCTTAGAAGGGAAAGCGCGTCATTTGGCTTTTGGAGGTCAAATTTAGCAGGAATAGTTTGCGGAGGCCATGTCACATTTTCAAAGCCCCTGAGGGGCCAAAACACTGGAAACCCCCACAAGTGACCCCATTTTGGAAACTACACCCCTTGAGGAAATTATCCACGGGTATAGTGAGCATTTTGACCCCACAAGTTTTTTGCAGAAATTTTTGGAGGTAGACCGTGAAAATGAAAATTGACATTCTTTCAAAGAAAATGTAGGTTTAGCAAATTTTTTCTCATTTCCACGAGGACTAAAGGAGAAAAATTTCCACAATATTTATAAAGCAATTTCTCCTGAGTGATACCCCACATGTGGTCGTAAACGGCTGTTTGGACACACGACAGGGGTCAGATGCGCCATTTGACTTTTGGAACTAGGATTTAGCTGGATATGTGTGTGGACGCAATGTTGATTTTGGTATAATAAAGGGGTTAATGAAGCATGAAATTACTAATTTATGGATTTATGGTACTCTTTGAAGCAATCCTTGATACAGAGACCTGGTTTTTCCGGGGAAGGTTTCACAGTGGTAAATAGTGTCTTTTCTAATTCCCCTTTTGGAACACACACTGCACCTTTTTTGTGTCCTTCCCTTCTTTGCAATTTGGGGCACTTCATTGGGGAAATGTTGCCCTGGTACAATACGTGGACCATCGCTACCAACAGATGTGCTTGGGCCCTCCCCTGCCTGGTTCCCAAATAGAAGTGCCTTGATCACCACCTCTTGAAAGTTAAGGAATGTCCCTGTCCGGCCTGCACATCGGGATAGCACGTAAGCGTTATACAATGCCATCTGTATAATGTGCACGGCCAGCTTTTTGTACCATGTGTTTGTTTTCCATAGGGCACTATAAGGCTTCAGTACTTATTGTAGCCCAGGATGCAATTTGGCTTCTGGGTCACTGTGGTGGTACTTCGATCAATAACAGGGGTGCTGCCGCTGCCATCAATTGTGGTCAATATAAGGACATCCCTCTTGTCCTTATATTTGATGAACAGCATGTTCTCGCTGCATAGTTCCCTGCTCTCCCCCCTTCTGAGGCTTTGGCTAAGCAGTGTTTTAGGGAGGCCTCTCTAATTTTTGCGCACAGTACCGCATGCTACAGTACTTCTGCCAGAAAGGCACCTAAATAGTGGGATGCTAGTATAGAAGTTATCCAGGTAAACGTGATAACCCTTGTCTAGCAATGGGTGTATTAAATCCCACACTATTTTCCCACTAACTCCCAGGAGGGGGGGGGGTCATTCTTGGGGTTCAATTATAGAGTTCTTTCCTTAGTAAACTCTAAACCTGTTTGTATACCCAGATGAACTCTCACACACTTTGTACATGTAATGACAGGGATAGGGAAACAGACAAGTGAGCCCTAATCTACCCGCCACTCAGTCCCTGCCTACTTGCAACGACCCGCCCTAGGCGACGGGGTACAACTGGGCGACGGTCCCTACACTCAGTAAGTGCACGACAGACAACCAGACAAGGAAACACAGAACAAAGGGAAACGGGGCAGTTGCCCACGGCAACACCGTGAGCAACAAGAGTAGTAAACGAGCCGAGTAAAACCAGGAGAGTACGAGGTGCCAAACGCAGAGCAGGAGAGTAGTGAACAAGCCGAGTCAAACCAGGAGTGTACGAGGTACCAAACGCAGAGCAGAAGAGTAGTCAGTAAGCCAGGGTCAATACAAAGCAGGGACAAGTAGTTCAAGACGCTGCAGCAGGGCCAGGAAACCAACAGAGAAGAAATCACAAGCAAGGAGGAACAGGAAAGGCAGGTATAAATAGACAGAGTGCGGGAGCTAGCTCAGTCTGGCCAGGCTGTGATAGGCTCTCCCACTCCTAAGCCTGCCATCCTGAGTGGTGGAAGATGGAGTCAGTCTCACAGACATAGAAGCAGGTGCAGACTGATTACCTATGGGCGTGGATACAGAAGCTGTGCCTGGCAGATCCTTAACAGTACAATTTAATTCTATACCTTGCTTATTGGGCAGGTATTGGCGGAATTTAAGCCTCCCCTTAAAATGAACAAGGGAAATATATTTATCGGAGTGTACACCTGTGAAAATTTGGTGCTGAAATGATCAATGACTGGCCTGATTTTAAATAGACGGTCAAATGTGGGGTTATCCTGGGGCAGGCACTGTGCATTATCATTATAATGGAAGAATTTTCAAATTGCTAAAAAAGCGAGTCCGGGTCATGGCCATGCAGTAAATTGGGGTGTTGTACAAAATATCCGCACTCCAGTATTGCCTAATCTTTGGCTTCCTCACTAGTCCCATATGCAGCACAAGGCCCCAAAATGTCATCATCTCTGCTGCATCTACTAGGGTCCACCTAACAAATGATGAAGTGGGGGTTTGGGCGAACAGATTCTTCTGGGCCACCATTAAATTAACAAACTCCTCAGAGAAAAAGACCTTGAAAAAGTCAATTTCTGTGAGGCCTTCAGTCAAACTGAATTCCTGAACTGCCTATAAAATCAGGAATTTGAGGCTCATAATTTTCGGGGAGTGGAGTCCACACGAGATCAATCATTGGGGTTGCCTCAGCTGCTCTCCTGGATCGCCTTTGGGGGGGTTCCTCATCACTAGAGGAGGAGGAGGAAGAGGAGGAAACTAAAAGGAGTGGGGCAGAGGCAATGATGGCGTATGCCTCCTCAACTGAATATATCCTTCTGGACAATTGAGACATTTTGATTTATTACAGGGGGTTGTTTGTAACACGTGTAATCAACTTTTATTTTTACACAGGGGTGTGTGTGTAGTGTCTTTACACGTGTATAGTGAACAGAAATTAGAAGATAAGAATTTTTTAAAAAAAAGAAAAGAAAATGAAAAAAAGAATAGAATTTACTGTACGATCGTCAGTTAAAAAAAAACAACTGAACGTCCGTCAGTAACTGACGCTATCTATTACTAAAAAAAACCTGTAGTCTGACTAATGTGCTACAGTAAAACTAGGCTGTAAAAATTTACTGAACAAACGTCCGTTAAAAAAAAACTGAACGTCCGACAGTAACTGACGCTATCTATTACTAAAAAAACTGTAGTCTAACTGAACTACGGTAAATTTCTACTAAAACGGCAGAAAAAAATTGCTAGATATATCTATCTAGATCTAAAACTAAATTCATGTTTCTAACGCTGGCGTAGGCTACACTAACTCCCGACCTACTAGTTACAACCAAACAACTATTATATTTTAAATTTTATAGTGTATTAGAAAAAAGAAAACCTGCTGATCAGTGATGTGCGTCACTGATCAGCACGCCGCGCAGGACGCACACTATGGAAAGGTGCGGGTGAAAAAAAGACCTAAAAAACCCTGCATCAACAAATTACCACAGATGCTGATAACTAATCAGCAGTCTGTGGCCACAGGGTGCACACAGGTAGATGGTGCAAATTTATAATTGGAAAAAAATTCCTGGACCAAAAGTTGAGCACAAATGCCGATCAGTGAGGACGGTCACTGATCAGCGCTCAGCGGTCGCAGGACACACACAGGTAATTGGTGTGGGTGAAAAAAGGTACAAAGAAAGAACCTGCGGAAAAAAAAACACGGATGCTGATCAGTGATGGCAGTCACCTACCAGCACTTCGTGGCCGCAGTGCACACACCGTGAGATGGCGCAAATTTAAAAAGGGACAAAAAAAATCTGTCTGATAAAAAAAAACAAAAGACTGATGGTGATCAGACAGAAGCTGCAAAACACCTTCTTCTTTTACACGGTAGTGATCGGCACTATAAATCCCAGCAAGACCGCACAGACAGTATCTCAACCGCTCTGCACTCAAACTGGAATGGCGGCTCCAGGGCACAGTTTTAACAAAAATGCCTGCTATTGGCCGATCTGAGTTGACTGACCAATAGCAGCTATCGCCGATGCGGGGGGGGGGGGGGCTGAAACGGCACCCTGGGCGAGTAGTAGAGATGACCATCTTTACTTTGTCTCGGTGCAATTAGCATCGATAACCGTTTCCCGTACCTGTACCGCGCTTTGCGGGAAGCACCTCCCAACAGCGCCGTATATATACGGCGGATGTCGGGAAGGGGTTAATAATTTTGCAAAAATTTTAAAAATTCAGTTTTTGCTTTGTTATTATGGGGTATTGAGTGCTGAGTGCAGAATTATGGGGGAAAACTTGATTTTTTTTTTATTTTAGCACAAGGCCTCAACATAACAAAATGTAAAAAAAGGGAAAGGATCTATCCGAATGCACTGTATATGGCCTACCTCAGAATACATTTGTGGCACAGTTGTTCATAGCATAAGAACCCTTTAAAATTGGGAATGCAATACTAGCAGTAGGATGGAAGTTTTGATTCCACTACCTAACACTTCAGTATGACCTATGCAGATTATTGTATTGAAATTTCACCTACAAAAAAATATTTTAGATGGAGTTGATAGCACTATTGCATCACTAAACTTAGGCCAAAATTTGGAATCCAAGAATCATCAACATAGAGTTTTTCTATGTTCGTGTGGTTTTTCTCACTCCATTAAAATATTCAGGTCAATTGCTATGACATTGACCCTAGGATGGCTGTGATAGAATTGGGAAGAATGATCCATCAGTGAACAAATATCAGAATAGTGATGTGGAATATGTTAGTACTACATTTTGCCCAACAGACAAATAATGTTACGTTGAGGTATGAGTTTCATGAAAACATGTGAAGTTTTTAAGTGTGCAATATTTATGGACTTTCTTGAATTTGCATAAATTGACATTATTTAAAGGGTACCTACAATTACCGGCCCTGTGTCCCACAAGAACGAGCTATGCAGGAGAGGCTTAAAGGGTTGTATGGTTACCAAGATAACCAGACCGGCCGCTCTCTAATCTTCGCCTTCTACCATTACTTTAAACTTAAATTTATTTTGTGGTAATTATAGACCAATGGATCAGTTCAGTTTTAAAGCGAATCCTAAACAGGGAAGCATAGTATGATGACACATCTGCTTTGTGACTCATAGTGCAGACATTTTACTTTGCTTGCCTCAAAACTGCAGGCAAAGTGATATAGGGGAGGGAGAGGGCATTGCAAACATACCATTTGTCTCGGTCATGCAAGTTGACTGACGTTTGATTCCCCCAGCCTCGTGGTCGATAATGCTAGTTTCTGCTCTGAGCGACGGCTCTAACAGCCAATCCAGAGGCCGCTAGAACCGTCATTAAGACCAGAGGGGTGTAGCTAGCAGCGTTCAGTGCAGGAGCACTTGCACATCAAGTGCCCACCTTAGTGGCACTTGAGATCGTGGCACCGCGTGAATTAAATATTGTTTTCTTGATCATGCAACTTGCATGACCCAGACAAAAGGTATGCTTACAGTGCCCTCCCCCTCTATCACTCCGTTACCAGTTTTAAGGCCGTAAACTGCTGACAGATTCCCTTTAAGTTTCATAATTTTAAAATATAAATTAAAGAATAAAACATTTTGAAGTTAGAAATGATGTTTACCTAAAATATTTCTCTGAAGCTCATTTTTCCAATTCCTGAGAACTGGGATTCATTAGAATAAAAGATTAGGGCAGAGGTAGATTTTTGTTTTTCTCTATACCAAGCTATTTTCCACTTGTTTGTCATTTAATGGAATGTCTCATGAATTTAATTTTAGTTTCATTTTTAAGGTTTTCTTTTTTTTAAATGCTGTAGCTTTTAATTTTTATTTTTCAAAACTTTTCCTGGGGCTGCCATATTGGAGGCACAAAGTTCCTTCCTGTACTGTCTCGATAGACAGTCTATGTACATGCAATGAATGGGATTCAACTAACATAAAAATATCATAAATTAATAGACTCCAGGAAATTGTGGAGTACAGACCCCTTCCCTGGGAGTTTCAGGGGAGATGCATAAAGAGCCGTATCTGTGTGTATAATATATGGTGTTACTATTCTTCCTTACATAGGCATCTGGCAGTACAATAAAGCTGTCTTTAACTCTCATTCTTTAATAATAATGAGATGACTCTAGTCATCTTTCCCAGTCTATACAGCAAAGCTGCAAGTGAGCTACATAAAGCAGGAAGAGTTAACCCATTGTGTCTGCTACAGTAGCAAGCGTGAAAACTGGATTTTTATATGGATAGTCACATAAGAAATAAAAACGATACCACCAAAAATTTAAAATTTAAATGTTTGTAATAAAAACCTGATATAAATAATATGACATTTTTTGATTATAAATTCCCATTATAGGGGTTTTCCTATCTTAGACATGTAGCACATATGCACAAGATATGACATAAATAACTGATAAGTAGGGGTCCTATTTCAGGAACCCCCACCTAGCAGGAGAACGTGGGTTCCCTGAGTTCTGTATTGCCAAGCGAGCTGGTCACATCCAGTCACAGACTGAATGGAGAGGTAGCCGTACAAGCTTGTGGGGCTCTTTCCATAACTCCCAGACAGTGCCGCACCTGCCATTAGGCGAGGTGAGCCTACCGCCTCAGGCAGCGCCACCTAGCCAAAAGTGGGGGGCAGCATTTTGAGCAAGGGACGGACTGGATGGGGGGGGGCAGGGGGCATGCTTTATTTTACTTAGCAGACATGCCGCACGATGGGCGCGTCTGCTACAACACTCCTCCTTTCTTACACTGTACGCAGCACACGCCGCCAGAGAGGGGCAGGTCTGCAGGAGGAGTGGTCGAGCGCTCTCTACTCAACTAAGAAGAGAAGTGACGTGATGCATAAGGTGAGCTGTGGCCTGTATTAAAGATTGAGCACCACTTACAGCGCTCAAGCTCCTGCCTTCACTCATTTAAAAGGGGTTGACCAATGCTGGGGGGCCGGGAGTATACTGCAAGGGGGTTCTGGGCATTTTACTGACAACCAAGGGCTCTATGCGGGGGAATAATCCCACCATAGAACTCTCATTAGCCACTATAATGCAAGGTTAGGGGGTGGAGGTGGCGGTCCGAGCGTCTGACTTACTTCAGAGGTCTCTATGGGGGAGGGATTCAGCTCCCCCTTTAGAGCAGTCAGTCGGACTCTCAGACCACCCTAACCTTGCATTATAGTAGCTAGTGAGCAGTAAAATGCCCCTTGTAGAATACCCCCTCCCCCGAGCCAACCCCTTTTAAATTAGTGGGGGCAGGAAGCTGAGCGCAGTATAATCCTTCCCCATAAACCTGACCCACTAATTTAAAAGTGATCATCCGACACTGAAGGGGGGGGGGGTATTCTACAAGGGGTTGACTGAGATCTTACTGACAGCCAAGGGCTCTATGGGGCTGAATAATACCCCCATAGGGCCCTCACTAATTACCATACTGCAAAGTTAGCAGCGCCTGAGCGTCTGACTGACTGCTGAGGGCTCTAAGGGGAATTCTCCCTCTTAGAGCCCTTAGCAGTCAGATGCCCAGACCCCCACCTTTCAGTATAATAATTATTGAGGTCTCTATGGGGGGGATTATCTAGCGCTGAAACCTGTATCCATCAGGTCAGTGGGACTGACGGTTACCATGTCAACGGGTCCTGCAGGATCGAGCTGTTACGATCACATTTAAGTCCATAACTTAGATGTGATCGATTACAGGTGACCTTATGGATTCAGGTTTCAGCGCTAGATATAACTGCTCTGTATACCGGATACAAAGCAGCTGTATTTCAAAGTAAAAATAATTTGCAATAAAAAGAATTTAAAAGTGGCACCAATCCCACTGATAGATATTTCTATATATAAAAAAAGTTTTTAAAGGTGTACATAGCCTTTAAACTAACTTGTGACATGTCATTGGTGGGGGACCGAGCACTGAGATCCCCACCGATCGCTAAAACGAAGCAGCAGAACTGCTCGGGTGAGCGCTGTGCCGCTTCATTTATGATCCACTTTCAGCCGAGTGAGCGGTGTATAGACTTTCTATTGAGCCCATGCACTGCTCCATAGAGAGATGAATAGAATGGAAGTAGCACAGCGCTCACCCGAGTACTTCTGCCGCTTAGTTTTAGCTACTAGTGGGGGTCTCAGTGCTCATACCCCACTGATCAAAACTTCTGACATGTCAAAAGTTTTTAAACAAGTTGTTACACTTTAAAGCAAAGGTGTTATAAGTTTTTTATTTTTTTATTTTATATATTTTAATGGTCCTATTTTTTCAAATTATTTGAATATGTCCCATAAGATAACTATTTATTCATATATTTGTACTTCTGTGGGGGCAGCCATCTTCATATTTATTTTTCATACCAATTATTGTTTTGCAGTCTCTGCTGGACCATTTGGACTATGTCGTAGATTCGTTGGACTACTTCGCTGATTTACACTTTCTTTCTTTTTTTTAAATAAAATGGTTAAAGCGGATTGTGTGGAAGAGTTGTTATTTCAATAAAAATTAATTTTTTATGTCTGTTTGTTTTTTAATACTTCATTACCGACTTAGTAAAGGCAGCTGTCTGATAGAGAGCATCCATTACTAAGGCAGGGCTTAGCGTTAGCCAGTAACAAGGCCAGCACTAACCCGCTGTTATTATTCCGGTGCCCACCGCCAGCAGGAGTACTGGGAAGAGCCAGGTACGATCCAGTTTTCGACCATCTGAAGCGAAGGGCGGTTACTGGGGTGGCCGCAGGCTGGTACTATCAGGCCGGGAAGTGGGCAAGAAAATGTGGCCCTTCCCACCCTGGTAATGCTAGGCTGCGGCTGCTTTATTGTATCTGGCTGCTTATGAAAAATGGAGGGGATCTCACGTAATTTTTTTTCAATTATTCATTTTGAAAAAATTACGTTGGGTTCCCCTATTTTTCATAACTTGCCAGATAAAAATAATGCAGCCACAGCCTAGCATTGCCCGGTTCTAAAGGCCACGTTTTTTTTCCTTTCCCGGCCTGATAATACCAGCCTGCGGCCGCACCGCCGTCTAGCCGTCGCTTCAGATGGTCGGGTACTGGATCGTACTCGGCTCTTACCAGTATCCCTGGCCGCAGTAGGAAACGGGGTAATAATGGGGGATCGTGCTAGCCTTTTTACTGGCTAATGCTAAGCCCCAGCTTTAGTAATTGAACACTGCAATCAGACAGCGGCTATTACTAAGGCCATAATAAAGTATTAAAAAAATCTGACATAAGAAATTTTTTTTTTATTGAAATCAAATTTCCCCCATGCAACACTCATTCACGATTTTATTTAAAAAGAAAAAAAAAGTAAATCATCGAAGTAGTCCAATGAATCCATGCCATAGTTCAAACGGTCCAGAAAAAAAAGTTATCAGTATAAAATAATAAAAAAACTTTAACTCACCTAGAGCAGTGATTTGTCTTTTTTCTCCTGCCCTGCGCCAGAATAGAAACTAGAGGTCAAGGAAAAATAATTCCCCTTCATGTAACTCTGCTGCCTGTCAACTGAAAAGTCACCCGCCAGAGGGAAAAATGTTTCCCCATGGCGGAGTACAAGAAAGTCTAATTTCCAAATGAGGCTTTCTTGTACATCAAGAAACATTTTTCCTTCTGGCAGATGATTTTTCTGTTGACAGGTAGCAGAGGTGTGTTAGGGGAGCAAACTCGCTAATTGGCCAGTGCCCCCAGAATGGGCCGCTACACTTGGGCCAGTGCTATGTGCTTGCCCCCCAGGCTAATATTTGCCAGTCAACCCCTGGCCATTGGCTCCCTGTTCCACCGTTTGCTCTTGTAAGCCACAGTCTGGTTTAGGCCTGCAACATACAAGAGATCGGGAGCGCACTGATGACGTCAGCGGTCCAGCACGATGATGTCCCTGCATCATGCCGTCCATGCCGAGCCACTGAACTCAGTTGAAATTCAGAACTTCCAGCTGGGGTTACAAGTCTATTAGGTAATAAAAAGGGAGCATAAAAAAGAGGCATATAAAAGGGGGCATCCTTATTGTGGGGGCATAAAGCAGGCACTTTTACTGAATGTGGCAGAAAATGGGGCATTAGCACTGGGTGGAGGCATAAAAGGCTGCATTACTAGTGAGTGGAGACATTATTACTGTGTGGACATAAAGGGGGTATTAGAACTGAGTGGGAACACTTACTGGGTGGGGGCATAAAAGGCTGCATTACTAGTGAGTGGAGACATTATTACTGTGTGGACATAAAGAGGGTATTAGAACTGAGTGGGAACACTTACTGGGTGGGGGCACTAAAAGTGGCTCTATCACTGGGTAAGGGACACTATTACTGTGTAGGGGAACAAAAGCAACACTTACTGTGTGGGCCCTTTAGGGGAAGCAAAGGGGGTATGCACTATTACCGTGTGGGGCATGTAGTGGGGGCATTATTACCTTCTGGGGCACGATGTATAAGGAGTTTGTGTAGAGGTAGGGAATAGGCATGGCCTAGGAAATTGTGGGTTGGAGAAGTTGTCATTGCGGTCTTGACTGGATGAAGAAGAAAAGGTAAAAGTGAACAACTCTAATCTGAGAAGACATCACCTGTAAGTCACTAGATATAACTATACTGTAATCACTTATATGGTCTGGTGGTAATATTGGTCTATATATAGTGTGTTTTATTCACTAACCGTATGGTGGTTTTTTTCTGACACTATCCTGTAGTAATATGTGATCTTAGTTTTTTTCAGTTTCTGTATGGGGGTATTTTTCAGTCACTATGTAGTTATGGTGTGCCGGTATTATTCAGTAACAGTATGGTGGTATTATTCAGTCACTATGTGGTAGTAATATGTTCTTATGGAGTGGAGGTATTATTCAGTAAAAGTATGGTGGTATTATTCAGTCACTATATCGTTATGGTGTGGTGATATTATTATGTAATAGTATGGTGGTATTTTTCAGCCACTATGTGGTAGTAATATGTTCTCATGGAGTGGAGGTATTATTCAGTAACAGTATGGTGGTATTATTCAGACACTATGTGGTGGTAATATGCAGTCATGGTGTGGAAGTATTATTATGTCACTATGTGGTTATGGGTTGGAGGTATTATTCAGTAACAGTATGTGGGTATTATTCAGTCACTATGTGGTTATGGTAGGGCAGTATTATTCAGTAACAGTATGGTGGTATTATTCAGTCACTATGTGCTCATGGAGTGGAGGTATTATTCAGTAACAGTATGGGGTTATTATTCAATCACTATGTGCTCATGGAGTGGAGGTATTATTGGTAATGTTGGTCTTACAATCTATGTAAATTACTGTAGTGTGGGCTGTGGGGAAGTGGGAGTGTGGCAGCAGATGATCAGGCTAAGAGACAGTCTGCAGTGTGGCATGTGATGTACTTTGACATGTAGGTGATACTTACGTGTAGGATGTTGGCCGATAACTTGTGTATAGCCCAGGGCCTAAGATCATATTAATCCACCACTGGCATGAAGCCAGCACAAGCAGACCACTACAATACAGCAGGTAGAGCAAAGAATGCAGCCCAGGATGTGCCACTTCAAAACAGTGCTAAGCGCGATCTATCCTGGACTGGCTTGAATGTAATTGCAGAGAGTGACGCCGCAGAGGAGACTGGCTGCCAAGGAGAGATATGGGGCAGTGCAGTGCTGACCGTACTATTTGCACTGCACTGCACTGCACTGATTGGCAGTAATAAGAATTCTTTAAATCTTTTCTATACTTCAAACTGCAGTTTAACAAATAAAAATCAAATGTTTTCCTATTTAAAAATATGTATATATTGCGTGTTTGATGTGTAAAGCTAGTAATGAGAAAACTCGGATAGATTTTTATAGTTCGCCTCAGGCAGCAGAGGGGCTAGGTTCACCCCTGCTCACAGATTGAGATGGAGGAGTAATTTTCCATTTATTCTGTGGCTTGATATGCCCACCTCATCTGGTGGAATGGGGGTCAGTGGACCTATTTCTTCCAGTGGGTAAAGTTCCAGAGGTGGAGCCCAACATTTTAGACATTAATAATATTTCCTGTACATATGAAAAAAAATCTTGAAGTCAATATTACTGGGAAACCTATAAAGGCTTTAGTCACTCAAAGGCACAGATTTGCACCGCTCAAATACCATATTTTCCTTACAAGATTATTGCAGGGAAAAAGTGGCGGCACCAGCAACTGGACCCCCCTCGCTAGATAGCCCGAGTAAGTCAGAATAATCAGAAGTCAAGGTGAAATCAGGCTTACTGTAGGCATTGTACACACAGTCCAACATGGTTCCAAAGCATTTCTTGCATTACAGTAAACACAGGTGTGCAAATAACATAAGGACAAAAGTGCATGTATTCAAGAAAAATATGACTGTTCATTTAGCAAACATAACCCACTGAGAGCGACTTTGTGTTAGAGAAAAATGTGCAACCTAGAAATAGCATCAAAGCTACATAAGATTGGAAAAGAGAGGTAGACCATGTTAAATAAAAGCAGGGTACTGTATAAATTAGGGAAGTTAGTTTAGAGAAATAACATCATGGTTTACATAGTTTAGTGGTGATGGGACTTCAAGGTTATACTGCTTCTTGGCAGTGAGGAATGCTGTTTTAGCTGAACAAGGAAGTGATTTTTGGAACAGAAAGTCACCAGTGTGTGATTCTGTACAGATACATTATTCCTCAAGTCAAGGAAACGCTTCGGAACAAAGCCAAAAGTGTTGATGAGATGTGAAAAAGTGAAGTTGAAAAAAAGGGAACAGGCTGGTAAGTCAGCCCCTTTGATGAGGCAGGTGACATAACATTTCCAAAATCTAAGCCTAATTTTTTTTCCTAGAATGATCTTCACACTACTGTAAATATATATTAAAAAAAAGTAGAGTTTGAATACAAAAAATAAAAAAATGTTTGAAGGGGTACGAACAGTGGCGTAACTAGAGTCTTATGGGCACAGGCAACATAGATAGAAAACTACTTTCTATAATATACTGTAGCTCTAAATTATACAGTTATAATTTTACCACATAATACCATTATTTACTATACAAGGCACATACAGTATATTACCATACTGTTACTAAACATAAACCAGTATAAAAAGACCAATATTACCAGTGATACCACTATACAAGGGAAAAACTATACCACCACTCTATGACTACATATTACTACCACATAGTGATAGAATAATACCACCATACAGTTAATGAATAAAATCCACTATACAAAGACCAATATTACCACCATACAGTGACTATATATTGGGGATAGAAACCAGTCCTACACAGGTGGTCTGCAGGCCATACATGTGAATATAGTACATTAACATCCATTGACTCATAGGTGACGTCTTCTCAGAATAGAGCTGTTCACTTTCCCTTTTCTTCTGTACCTGGGCCAGACCCCATGACGACTTCATCCAGCCACGACTTGTCTCTGCAGAATATTTCTAAGCTGCAGAGGATTGGCGGTGACAACGCAGGATGGGTCTATGATCGTCTGAAGGGACTCCACCGTGTCTTCCGTTTCAAATGATCTGGACAGGGCATCGGCCCTCACGTTCTTGTCAGCGGGACGGTAGTGGAGCAGAAATTGGAAACGGGTGAAGAACAGTGACCACCTGGCTTGACGAGGATTCAGTCTTTGAGCGGACTGAAGGTAAGTGAGATTCTTGTGGTCGGTGAAGATCAGGATGGGGTGAGCAGCGCCCTCCAGAAGATGTCTCCACTCCTCCAGGGCCAATTTGATAGCCCGTAGCTCGGGATCTCCAATGGAATAATTGCGCTCAGCAGAGGAAAACAGTCTTAGTAGTAGCCACATACTACTGCCTTTCCTTTGAAGCTCCTCTGGAACAGAAGTGCGCCTGCACCAACAGAGGAAGCGTCCACTTCCAGTGAGAACTGCCGAGATACGTCAGGGTGATGGAGGATCGACGCTGAAGTGAAGGCTTTCTTGAGGCTAATAAATGCGGACTCTGCCTCCGGAGTCCACACCTTGGTATTCACACCCTTCTTGGTAAGGGTAGAGATGGGGGCCGTCAGAGAAGAAAAGTTCGGAATAAACTGCCCCTAGAAATTGGTGAAACCCAGGAACCGCTGTATGGCCCTTAGGCCTTGAGGACGCGGCCATTCCAGGACAGACTTTAACTTCTCAGGGTCCATCTTAAGGCCTTGATCCGAGATGACATAGCCCAGGAAGGGCAGAGACCTCTTTTCAAAGGTGCATTTCTCTAACTTGGCATACAAGCGATTCTCTCTTAGTCGCAGAAGAATTTGACGAACATGCCTCCGATGGGTGATCAGATCTGGGGAGAAGATTAGAATATCATCGAGATAAACTACAACACACGTATAGAGGAGATCTCGGAAGATGTCATTAACGAACTCCTGAAATACTGCGGGAGCGTTACACAGTCCGAAGGGCATCACTCGGTATTCGTAGTGCCCATCGCAGGTGTTAAATGCCGTCTTCCATTCGTCACCCCGGCGAATCCGGATTAGATTATAGGCCCCCCGCAGATCTAGCTTGGAAAATTTTTTGGCTCCTCGTATGCGATCAAACAGCTCGGAAATGAGTGGCAACGGGTATTTGTTCTTGACCGTGATCTGATTGAGACCACGGTAGTCAATGCAGGGTCGGAGAGATCCATCTCTCTTTTTAACGAAGAAGAATCCTGCCCCGGTCGGGGAGGAAGATTTCCGAATAAAACCCCTCTTCAAGTTCTCCTTGATATAGGCTGACATCGATAAAGTCTCTGGCAAGGAGAGAGGATATACTCGTCCACGGGGAAGAGAAGCATTGGGAACCAGTTCAATGGGACAGTCATAATTCCGATGTGGAGGCAACGTCTCAGCCTCTCGTTTGCAGAAGACATCCGCAAAACTGGCATACTGAGAAGGTAGATCGGAGAGTGACTGAGGCAGAGGGGGCACAACGGGACGGACTTGTGACAGGCACTGGCTATGGCATCTGGAGCCCCATTGAAGAACTTCTCCAGAACTCCAGTCGAGTGTCAGGGCGTGTAGACGGAGCCATGGCAGACCCAGCAGGATAGGATTGATAGCCTTGGGTAGTACCAGGAAGGAGATCTGTTCTGAGTGAAGAGCTCCGACCCGTAATGTCACCGGCTCAGTGATGAGCAAGATTGGATCAGGCAGCGGTGGACCATTCACAGAGGCAACTGCCCGGGGTCTCTCCAGACGGACTGTGGGTAGTTGAAACCGATCCACTAGATCTTGGTGGATAAAATTAGCAGCCGCTCCAGAGTCAAGATAGGCGGAGGATGGATGTGAAGTCTGTCCGGTGACGATGGCCACAGGTATCGGCAATTTGGAAGAGGTTTTAACGTTTGGAGACGTTCCACCTAGAGTTGCCTCTCCAACCAACCCTAGGTACTGGAGTTTTCCGGTTTCTGTGGGTATTGACGCACAAAATGACCCTTGAGGCCGCAATACATGCAAATTCCAGAGGAGCATCTGCAAATTCCAGAGGAGCGTCTGCGCTGCTTCTCCTGTTCAGATAACCGGACTCTGTCTACCTGCATGGGTTCCTCAGGTAGCGCACTAGGAGTGGACAATAGTGGTCTCTGGGCAGGGGGTGCTGGTCTGTGGACCCGGCTCTCCTGACGAACCTCTTGAGAGCGCTCCCGGATTCTCATATCAACCCGGGTGGCTAACAGGATGAGGGCATCCAAGGTAGAAGGAAGGTCGCGGGCTGCCAGTTCGTCCTTGATGTGAGAGGACAGTCCCTGCCAGAAGGTCGCCACCAGTGCCTCATTGTTACATGCCAGCTCGGCTGCTAGGGTACGGAAGGAGATCACATACTCCCCTACTGTGGAGCCTTCTTGCTTGAGGGTCAACAGAGTGGCTGCGGCAGAGGATGTTCGACCCGGCTCCTCGAACACGGCACGAAAGGACTGCAGGAACAAGGCTAGGTCCGAGGATACAGGTCCCTGTTGCTCCAAGATTGGGTACGCCCATGCGAGGGCCTTGCCAGCGAGGAGGGAGATAATGAACGCTACTTTAGCCTCCTCGGAGGGGAAGAGATGAGGCCGTAGCCTAAAATGCACCGTGCATTGATTAAGAAATCCTCTGCATGCTCTGGTGTCACTGTCGTAGTGAGGAGGAAGAGGCAGAGGAACTGAGGATCCTGAAAAAACAGGGGGAGCAACAGGCAGTGGCACGGCAACAGCCTCTGGAGGAAGAACCGGAGGTGGAACAGCGAGTAGATCCAGGCGGACCAGAATAGAATTCACCGCCTCAAGGAGTTGATCCTGACGAGTGCGTAGGTCATGCATCTTTGTCTGAATCTTCTGTACTGGGGTCTTGGGCTGGCCAGCGGGTTCCATGGCCTGAGCGTAC
Organism: Rhinoderma darwinii; assembly: GCF_050947455.1. Taxonomy (NCBI): domain Eukaryota; kingdom Metazoa; phylum Chordata; class Amphibia; order Anura; family Rhinodermatidae; genus Rhinoderma; species Rhinoderma darwinii. The sequence goes on along the minus strand of NC_134687.1, from coordinate 566,942,168 downwards.
TGTCACTAGGCCGCTCCGCCGTAGCGGGGAGGCAGTTGACCAGGTCACAGTCTATGTGAAAGTAAGACGGCAGACAGTAATGCTTAGGTACCTGAAATAGTCCGGGCGGTGGCTGTGCGGAAAGGCAGGAGGCAGGAGGCAGGTGCTGAAAGTGGCGCCAGACGTGGCGGGCAGTATCCGATGAGCAGATGGCACTAGACGTGGCAGATGGCACTTGACGTGGCAGACGGCACTTGACGTGGCAGACGGCACTTGACGTGGCAGACGGCACTTGACATGGCAGATGACACTTGACGTGGCAGATGGCACTTGAACACGGGTAGGCACAGGAACAATGCGGAATACAGGAACGGTAACAGGGCACGGGTAACAGCGGGAACGGGAGACACTAAGGGACCATTTGCGAGACAGACTGGGAAAGACTAACAACGCTCAGGCAAGGATCAGAATGGCTGGGGCATTCTTATAGAGCAGGAAGTCATGTGGGTTAATGATCATTGTTTTCATGTGCACGCGCTGGCCTTATAAGAGCGGGCGCGAGCGTGCGCGCGCACCCTACGGGACCCGGCCGGACGGAGCGGAAGTGAGCGCTGGCCTCTCCTAGGAGGGAGACGGAGGCCAGCACTCACAGATCCATGGCTGCGGGCGTCGGGAGGTGAGTGAACCCGACGGCCCGCGGCCATGGGCGCTACACAGTATATATATATATATATATATATATATATATGTTTCTTTATATTTGTAATAGACATAGCAGCACTCAAAAATAGAAAGGAGTTTATTCAGTAAATATCCACCAATGCAGGTATTTCCATTGAGGAGGTGAAATGTTGCATTGGTGAATGTTTGGTGAATAAACTCCTCTCTATTTTTGAGTGCTGCTTCCTTGCTCTCTGTTTTTTTTATATCTATCATACAAGGAGAGTTCACTCCTTTTTGAAGCAAAACACCTGCCATATTCGTTTACATTGCCACAGTGCTGCTTCTATCTCTGTCTATTTTTATCTATATATGTATGTATGTATGTATGTATGTATATATATATATATATATATATATATATATATATATATATATATATAAATGTAAATAATGCACCCAAATAATGACACTATACTTTGCCTGAATATTACTGTGATGCCATTTGCCTGAACCGTACCAAATCACACTCAGATTTTAGGAGGATGCTGAGGATGAGGAAACAGTGCCAATAAGAGCAAAGATAATGGTGGAATTGTTAAAACTTACAAATGGACATTAAGAATGTTGCAACAACATAAAAGAATAGTAATATCTCTCAAAGGCAAAGTAAATATATTCCTAGAACAGATCGCTACATGTTAAAGGGAGTTTGCTAGCAGATTTGCCTCCCATAAAATGTTAACTACAGTACGTTAAACAGGTCTTAGGGAAAGCAGTTCAAATATCCCAATGTTTGTTATGATAATGTAAGCATACCTCAGAAAATTACTTTTTAATCATGCATGTGCTTTATGCTAATGAAGCCTAAAGAGTTTGGCAGACAATTCCGATGCTCTGGCTTATCAGCGGCTACACCTCCCAAACCCCTCTCCTCCGCTCTTGATTGTTGTCCCCTGCATCATTCGACTTTCTTTCCAGAAATCGTCAAGCAAGAGCTCTGTCGTGGAAATCCATCGCTCAAAATATATTAGACTGAAATTTATACGAGTCCAAATAGACTCTCAAGGCCAGACTCCATTAGTCAGTATCCTAATTAGAATATTTCACGATATATATCGAGAGAGGAGAAGAAAACACACAGACATGCTGAAATGTTCAAAATGCTCCTCTGAAGGATTTATTACCAGACTCAAACTGTTAAACTGAAATTCAGAAGGGGTGTCGGCTTGAGGTAAACCAATCAGAGACAATATAACAATATTTGTTATTCAGTAAAAAGCATACAATAAAATACATCCCAGATACAACATTATAATTCTTCACACATCAGGTTTTGCAGGTGTCTAATCTCTCTTGGACAGAATGTCCTCATGGAGATGGGGGAGACCTTCCTTCACGCATACTTGCCATCCTCCCATCTCCCTGCCTGTCCAACTTCACATGGGAACCAAGGTCAAAGATAAAACATACGAAATCAACATTACTTGTATTAAAGGAACAATGACTTTCCTATTCACTACAAAAGAACCAAGATGGAAACTCCAGGCAAGATGGCTGCTGCACGAAACTAAATCATTTAAACATTATCATCACTTTCACATATTACATATCTTAGTAATTCGGCATCCTGCTTGATAATTCACAATGTAATTTCATACAGAGAATATAAGCAAATAAATCATCCTTCACAGCTCCCTCTTACAATCAGAAAAAAAATAGTGCATACATGTTGCCTAAATGACCCACCAATGTACCAATTGGGACCTATGACATAAAATGCTACATGTGCTGTGTATCTGTGGTCCTTTCTGAATTCTCCTTCCTTGTGAATCGGTTTCTACACAAAAATATTAAAAGGGTTTTGCAGGATTAGAAAGAAAGACCTTTTTTGTTTCTCAAACTGTGCCACTCTTGTCCATGGGATGTGCCTGGTATTACAGTTCAGCCCTAATCACTTGAATAATGCAATATCAGATGCAGCCTGCGATGGGTTAATTACATTATTACATAATCAACAGAGCGGGTAATAAGAAAAAAGCATCAACAAAGTTTATTGCACCTTAAGCAATCATGCTAAAAGAAGGGGCACCAGAGCTCCAGATCCTCTTCCTGATGAGTATCTCTCAGGGGTGTTGGCCGCAGATTCAGCTCCCCTCTCCAATATACAAGTCTCTCAATGCAATGGCTTTTCAACCAGTATCTCTCAAAGGTGCTGGTCGCGGCATCAACTCCACTCTTCAACAATGTCGACATGTAGGTCTCTCTACACCTCCCTGTATCGTTGTTGGATAACCATACTGCCTGTCAAGCAAAAGCTCTTCAACATTTAGTCTTGGCATTGGCTACTCTGTTTAGTCTGAGGGACCGCTGATTTTACCCTTTAATCCTTGTACATGTATCTGGATTTCGCTGCAGCAAATCCCAAGGATACATCTGCAAAGTTGCCGCTGACAGATGGAGCAAACAGGCAAGAGTAAACCAATAAAAGGGTCAACACTGGGTAATAAGAAGAAAGTGAATCAAAGCCAGAGGATATGCAAAAACCAGAAACAGTAACCAGTATCCACAACAGAAACAAGCCAGGTCAAAGCAACGGAGACAAATGACACAGTAATGAAAGGCAGGAGAGTAGTCAGGAAACAGTTTGAGGTCATATACATTATCAAATACTGGTTAGAAAGCAAAAAGTAGGCGGCTAAAGGAGCCAGACCAAAAACCCCCCACAAATATTCACTAAACGCACAGACTAACCAGGAAGAGTGGGAACAGGTGACTTTGCCCCTGCTCACAGACAATGCTATCTCCTGCCTCTTTGACTGGTTTCAGGAGAAAAAACAGTCTAAGTTGTTATGCTCCCTAGCTCAGGTCCTTAAAGGACAAGTGTCGCAGATTTTTTTTCCTTATATATATAAATTTGCTTTTAGTGTGTTATTAAAATAAATTTTATTTATTTGTGTTTTTGTGTTTTACTTTTTTCTTTTTTCTTACTTTTACTTCATTATGGGGGCTGCCCATGGGATTTAGATGTGCAGCACAGTAAGTGCAAAGTGTCCTCATTGACCTGTCTCAGGCGGTGGCCATCATGAGGGTGCCAGTATCACTTGGCCAAGCTGCAGATATGTAAAGAAGCAGAAACAATCTTACCCCCTCCTGTGTTATTTTCCAGGCTGTAGACCTGCAGCTTAGTTGTGACAGACAGTAAAGGGGCAGTACATAGAGGCAGAACATGAATTGATTAACCCAAACATTCACTGAGAATCCTGCAGAAATATGAACACATAAAACCAACATAATGACACAAAATCACAATTCAAAATATACTGAACATGAAGCATCGTCACACAGCCCATGGGCAATGGTGGTATTGTTTCTAGAAAAAAAAAATGAAGACGCTTTTTGCTAATCTCAGAAATCCCCTTTAATACTCAAACTTCAATGGATATGCTTCTTTGACTAATATGGTATTTAACCCCTTCCGTCTTTAGCCACTTTTGACCTTCCTGACAGAGACTCATTTTTAAAATCTGACATGTTTAACTTTATGTGGAAATAACTTCAGAATGCTTTAACCTATCCAAGCGATTCTGAGAATGTTTTCTCGTGACACATTTGACTTTATGTTACTGGTAAAATTTGCTCAATACATTCAGTATTTAAATGTGAAAAACACCAAAATTTTGCAAAAAATTGCAAAAATTAGCATTTTTCTCAATTTAAATGTATCTGCTTGTTAGACAGGCAGTTATACCACACTAAATAGTCACTAATTAACATCCCCCACATGTCTACATTAGATTGACATCGTTTTTTGAACATCCTTTTATTTTTTTAGGACGTAACAAGGCTTAGAACTTTAGCAGCAATTTCTCACATTTTTAAAAGGCTATATTTTACAGGGGCCAGTTCAGTTGTGAAGTGGCTTTTAGGGCCTTATATATTAGAAACCTCCAAAAAGTCTCCCCATTTTAAAAATTTACCCCTCAAAGTATTCAAAACAGCATTTAGAAAGTTTCTTAACCCTTTAGACATTTCACAGAAATTAAACCATAGTATCACGTAGGGTTCGTGGACCCATTGGGCCGTACCGCCTTGGCGGTATGGCAGCTGGCCAACAGGACGCAAGTCAGAGTTTATAGTTTATATAGGGTACCTGTGGCAGCTCGGACAGTAGCAAGGCAGGCTTGGCATGAACTAGTCAGCAGGTAGACGTCAGGCGTGGAGAAGCAGGACAGGCGTGGTATACAGCACAGCACGGCTAAAGCTAAGCAAGGCACTAGATCAGGATACAGGATACAGGAACAGGGAACACTGGGAGCAGGAAACACTAGGGGACCATTAGCAAAACAGACTTGGAATACTACAACAAAGCTCAGGCGTGGGAGGATGGGGCTGGGACCTTCTTATAGCCCAGGGTGCTCTGGAGCAATTAACTCAATCACCAACATGCGTGCGCTCTGGCTTCTTAAGTCTGGACTGAGCTCGTGAGCGCACCCTGGTGGTCACTGTGGAGCAGGACGGCCGTATGTGCAGACATCTCTTGAGAGAAGAGCGTCGACTGAATGGAAGGAATTCGTGGTCAGCGACCGCGGACGTTACACAAAGTAGAGGTGAAATTTACAAATTTAATTTTTTGTTGTTGTAGAAATTCATTTTTAATCCATTTTTTTTGTAACACAAAGTTTTACCAGAGAAACGCAACTCAATATTTATTGCTCAGATTCTGCAGTTTTAGGAAATATCCCACATGTGGCCCTAGTGTGCTAATGGACTGAAGCACCGGCCTCAGAAGCAAAGGTGCACCTAGTGGATTTTGGGCCTCCTTTTTATTAGAATATATTTTAGGCACCATGTCGGGTTGGAAGGGCTCTTGCGGTGCCAAAACAGTGGAAATCCCCCAAAAGTGACCCCATTTGGGAAACTACACCCCTTAAGGGAATGATCTAGGAGTATAGAGAGCATTTTAACCCCACAGGTTTATTGCAGAAATTATTGGAAGTAGGCCGTGAAAATGGAAATCTACATTCTTTAAAAGAAAATGTAGGTTTAGCTTATTTTTTCTAATTTCCACAAGGACTAAAGGAAAAAAAGCACTGCAAAATTTGTAAAGCAATTTCTCCCAAGTAAAACAATACCCCACATGTGCTAATAAACGGCTGTTTGGACACACGGCAGGGCTTAGAAGGGAAAGAACGCCATTTGGCTTTTGGAGCTCAAATTTAGCAGGAATGGTTTGCGGAGGCCATGTCGCATTTGCAAAGCACCTGAGGGACCAAAATAGTGAAAATGACCAAAAAGTGACTCCATTTAGGAAACTACACCCTTTGTGGAATTTATCTAGGGGTGTAGTGATCATTTTGACCCCACAGGTGTTTAAAAGAAATTATTAGAATTGAGCAGTGAAAATAAAAATAATCCTTTTTTTTCAATAAGATATAGCTTTAGCTCAACATTTTTCATTTTCTCAACAAATAAAGGAAAAAAAGAACCCCAACATTAGTAAAGCAACTTCTCTGAAGTACGGCAATACCCCATATGTGGTCATAAACTGCTGTTTGGGCACATGGCAAGGATCAGAAGTGAAGGAGCGGCATTTGGCTTTTGGAGCACAGATTTTGCTGGATTGGTTTCTTGACACCATGTCGCTTTTGCAAAGCCCCTAAGGTACCAGTACAGTGGAAACTATCCATTAGTGATACTACGCCTGTTTGGACACACAGCAGGGCTTAGAAGGGAAAGAGGCTATTTGGCTTTTGGAGATCACATGTAGCAGGAAAGGTTTGTGGAGGCCATGTCACATTGGGAATCACCTGAGGGGACAAAACTATGAAAACGCCCAAAAAGTGACTCCATTTAGTAATCTACATTCCTTGAGGAATTAATCTAGGGGTGTAGTGAGCATTTTGACTCCACAGGTGTTTTATAGATTTTATTTTAATTGAGCAGTGAAAATAAAAATATTTTTTTCCCCAATAAGACGTTGCTTTAGCTCAACATTTTTCATTTTTTCAAAATATAAAGCAGAAAAAGAACCCCAACATTTGTTAAGCAATTTCTTTCGAGTATGGTAATACCCCATATGTGGTTATAAACTCATTTTTGGGCACACGGCAGGGCTCAGAAGGGAGTACAGATTTTGCTGGATTGGTTTCTGGTCGCTATGTAGAATTTGCAAAACCCCTGTGAGACCAAAACAGTGGAAACCCCCCAAAAGTGAACCCATTTTGGAAACTACACCCCTCAAGGTATTCACCTAGGGGTGTAGTGAGCATGTTAACCCTGCAGATTTTTTGCAGAAATTAGTGTGCACTCGATGTTGCAGAGTGAAAATGGGATTTTTCAATAGATATGCCAATATGTGGTGCCCAGCTGGTGCCATCATAATAAGACAGCTCTCTAATTATTATGCTGTGTTTCCCTGTTTTAGAATCACCCTACATGGGGCCCTAATCTTTTGCCTCGACATTTGACAGGGCTCAGGAGTGAGAGAGTACCATGTGAAATTGAGGCCTAATTTGGTGATTTACACATAATTGGTTCACAATCGCAGAGGCTCAGATGGGAAATAATAAAAAAAAGTGACCCCATTTTAGAAACTACACCACTCTAGGCATTTATGAAGGGGTGTAGTGAGCATTTTCACCCCACAGGTCTTTTCCATAAATGAATGCGCTGCGGATGGTGCAAAGTAAAAATTAAGATTTTTCCCAGATATGCCAACTCAGTGGCAAGTATGTCGTGCCCAGCTTATGCCACTGTAGACACACACCCAAAAAGTTGTTAAAAGGGTTCTCCCGGGTATGGCTGTGCCATATATGTGTAAGTAAACGGTTGTTTGGGCACAGTGTAGGGCTCAGATGGGTAGGAGCGCCATTTGGCTTTAGATTTTGCTTGGTAGTAGTTTTGTTTGAGTATTGCTGGTGTTTCCATTTATAATGAGGGGGCACATGTAAGCCGGGCAGAGTATATCAGGGGAATAGTCAGGTTTTATAATAATGGGGTAAACAATGAAATAATCCATAGATGTGTGTTACGCTGTGAAGAATCCTTTCTGCACAGGCTGGTGTCGCACTGATAAATGGTGTCTTTACTTATCCCCCTTTTGGTCTACACTCCGCACCTTTGCAGTTTGGGGAATTTTGCTAGGAAATGTTGTCCTGGTATAATACGGACGCCCTCGCTTTTAGCAGATATGTTTGGGCCCTCCCCTTCCTTGTTCCCTAGTTTTAGGGCCCTGATAAATCGCCTCTTGAAACAGATGAAATGTTCCCCTTTGATCTGCACAACTGCATATTTTTTATTTCCTGACTTATGGAAGCTTTAACTAAATTTATTTTTTCATAGACATAGTCTTATTGCGGGACGAGCTGTAGTTATTATTGGTACCATTTTGGGGTACATATTTCCTGGTGTGAGAAAAAAACTATATAAATGCATGAGTTGCTATAATACATAAACCATACCTTAACCCGCAGCAGAAAAAGTACTGGAGGGTATGCGTATCTCACTAAACTTGTTGAGATTGTTTTGTTTGTATGCTGCAAGTCTTGTATGCTGGATAAGCACTTATTTATTTTTGGACTTCAATAAAGCCAAGTCTGAACTACATTTTTATTGCCAACCGCAACCCTCTCATACGCACGGATCCCAAAAATATATAAACAGTTATAGCTAATTTTAAATTTTTGAGTGGGATTTATCATACAAATCTAAATACATTACATGTCTAATAATCAAATAATATGAATTGTTACCTATTAAAGTGACTGACAGACTGTGCAAATGGCAATATGCGGTTTTATTAGAACAATCTCTAGCGTATTACATGCACAAATACTATTTTCATTTAAAAACCTGCAAGTGTAACTCAAGTCTGTACCCGATGAACAATGCACAATGAGTGTTTTATTATGACTGACTGCACATTTTTTGCACTCGTTATATGTCATGCGATATTTATGACATCTTAGTTATTCTGCTTTAGTTCTCATCATCCAGAATTAAGGTCATACTCCTAAAGTGCTATCCATGGCTCAAGTCTGGGTCACTTATACTGGATAGAATATGCAAATACTCATAAAAGGTATGAACAGACCATGGAACTGGTTGGGACAATAAATGTGAATTTAAATACAACACACATCGGTGAAATTACAACTCAGGAGCTATGAAAACAGTGTATGAAAACGCTGCTTCCGTAACTTCTATTCACTTCTACGAGAGTAACGGAAACTGCATTGCTCAGCAAGCTCAGCTGTTCCCGTACTTCCGACCATCTCGTCATACGGGGGCCGGGGAGCAATGGGAGCCGGGCAAGGAAGGAAGGGGGCAGGGGGCCTGAGGCAGGACCTAATACGCTAACTGTCAGATGAAGAATGACAGTTACAATACACTGCACTACATAAGTAGTGCAGTGTATTGTACCGGGGATCAGAAGACCAGATCTTCAAGTCCCCAGGTAAGTGTAATAAAAAAAGTGAAAAAAGTAAAAAAAAATTGGAAAGAAAAATAAATAAATAGAAATTTTAACTAATAAAAACAACAATCGCTCTGTTTCCCTGATAAACTCCTTTATAATTAGAAAAAAACTATACATAATAGGTATCGCCGCGTTCTGAACGGCCTGATCTATAAAAGTATCACAACAAAACAAAAAATTGAATAAAAAACAATGACAAAATTTTATTTTTTGGTCATCTTGTCTCAACATTTTTTTAATATAACGTGATCAAAAAGTTGCAAGTAATGCAAAATTGTACCAATGGAAACTACAGTTCGTCACACATAAAACAAGCCCTCCAGCAGCGATATCAACTAAAAAATATAAAAATTATGTCTGTCAGAAAATGGCGACACTAAAACATGATTTTTTTAGAAAAGCGTATTTTTATTGTGGGAACGTAGTGAAACGTAAAAAAAACTATATAAATTTGGTGTCGCTGTAATCGTATCGACCCGCAGAATAAAGTTAACATGTTTATACTGCACGGTGAACACTGTAAAAAATAAAAATAAAAATTGTGCTAGCATTGCTGTTTTTTGGTTTTCTCATCTCCCAAAAAATTGAATAAATAGATAAATTCTTTGAGGGATCTAGTTTCCAAAATGTGGTAATTTTTCGGGGGTACCACTGTACTGGTACTTAGCTCAATGCAACATGATGTCAAAAAACGAATCTTGTAAAATCTCCACTCCAAATACTAAATAGCGCTCCTTCCCTTTAGAGCCTTGCTGTGTGTCCAAATAGCAGTTTATGACCACGTGTGGGGTATTTCCCTACTCTGAAGAAGTTGCTTTACAAATGTTACGGTGCTTTTTCTCCTTTATTTGTTGAGAAAAGGAAAAATGTTTAACTAATGCTACATCTTATTGGAAAATAATGTAATTTTTCATTTTTACTGCCCATTTCTAATAAAACCTATGAGACACCTGTGCGGTCAAAATGCTCACTACCCCCCTAGATTAATTCCTCAATGGGTGTAGTTTGCCAAATGGAGTTACTTTTGGGGGGTTTCCACTGTACTGGTACCTTAGGAGCTTTACAAATGTGACATGGTGCAGAGAAATCAATCCAGCAAAATCTGACCTCCAAAAGCTAAATGGCGTGCCTTCCCTTCTGAGTCCTGCCGCTTGCCCAAACAGCAGTTTAAGACCACATGTTGGGTATTTCCGTACTCTGGAGAAGTTGCTTTACAAATGTTGGGGTGCTTTTCCTCATTTATTTGTTTCAAAAAATAAAAATTCTGAGCTAAAGCTACATCTTATTGGAAAATAATGTAATTTTTCATTTTCACTGCCCAATTCTAATGAAATCTATGACATACCTGTGTGGTCAAAAAGCTCACTACACCCCTAGATGAATTCCTCTTGGGGTGTAGTTTCCCAAATGGAGTCACTTTTGGGGGGTTTCCTTTGTTTTTGCACCACAAGACCTCTTCTAACCTGACATGGTGCCTGAAATATAATTTAAGAAAAGGAAGGCCGAAAAATCTACTAGGTGCACCTTTGCTTCTGGGGCCTTTGTTTCAGTCCCGTAGCACACTAGGGCCACATGTGGGATATTTCTAAAAACTGCAGAATCAGGGAAATAATTATTCAGTTGTGTTTCTCTGGTAAAAAACCTTCAGTATTACAGGAAAAATTGATTAAAATTGAATTTCTGCAAAAAAAAATTAAATTAGCAAATTTCCCTTCCACGTTGCTTTAGTTCCTGTGAAACGCATAAAGGGTTAAGAAACTTTCTAAATGCTGTTTTGAATACTTTAAGGGGTGCAGTTTTTAAAATGGGGTGATTTGTGGGGGTTCCTAATATATAAGGCCCTCAAAGCTACTTCAGATCTGAACTGTTCCCTAAAAAAATAGGCTTTTGAAATTTTCTTGAAAATGTGAGAAATTGCTGCTAAACTTCTAAGCCTTGTAACGTCCTAGAAAAATAAAAGGATGTTAAAAAAATGATGCAAACATAAAGACATATGGGAAATGTTAACTAGTTACTATTTTGTGTGGTACAACTATCTGTCTTACAAGCAGATACATTTGAACTTAGAAAAATGCTAATTTTTGCAAATTTTCTCTACATTTTGGTATTTTTCACAAAAAATATTGAATTTATCGACCAAATTTTTTCGCTAACATAAAGTGCAATATGTCACAAGAAAACAATCTCAGAATCGCTTGGATAGGTAAAAGCATTCCGGAGTTATTACCACATAAAGTGACACATGTCAGATTGGTCCAAAAGTGGCTGCGTCCTTAACCTCTTCCCGACATATGACATACAGTTATGTCATAGCCGGGAAGGGGAAGTATGGAGCGGGGTTGGCTGTATGTCACAGCCGACACTTCAGAGTAACTAGCGGCATTGCGCTCGAGCGCGATCCCGCTAGTTTAACTAGTTAAATGCTGCGGTCAATAGCTACCGCAGCGTTTAAATCGTGAAAAAGAAGGGGGCGACCCCCTCTAAGAGCTCATCGTGCCACCCGCAACACAATCGTGCGGGGAGGGAGGGGGGGGGCGATGGTTGCTATGGCTGCCTGGGGGCCCATCTTTGTACACCTATTAAGGGCTTATTAGATGGCTGTCAGAATCACGATATACTGCAATACATTAGTATTATAAACAAATGTCTCATGGGACTACAATGTCATATGGGTTGAGCTACCAGCAAGTGCAAAAATTCCCAGCTCCCCAATAATGGAAATAGAAACTCCAAACATCATATACTAAATACACGAGAAAAGGAGTCAAAACTATTAAGCAAGAAGCGCAAAATATAGAAAATTGCAAATTTTATTGGACAATACAAAAATACATTGTTAAAAAATAGACTACAAACCCAATAACTGCATATCTCCAAAGTAGGAGACAATATGGAGCCACAAAGCTACTTTAATTAATACAGTTTTTATATGTCACATTTCATCGGGAAAGTTCCCCAAAACAGGTTATCAAAAAATATGCTCTAAAACAAGTCCCTAGAGCAATGTAATAAGGCTAACAGAACACTTGTGTCCAAAGTATTGTCAAGGGGTGAAAAAGCAATCTACGCGAAACGCGCGTTGGGGTTTTTCTCCATACTTGGGAGCTGTCACAACTGAGGAGCCACATGGGTTAGTACTTGCTGGTTTTTTCTACTAAACTACTAGTTTTTGTCATGCTGTTACCGGGTTACCTGCATTTTTAGACAATGTCTTAAATAGGCTATCTCTACTATTGGTCCTTTTTTGAATTAACTACCAAACTGGTACTGAGTGGATTAAATGTACTCACTACTATAAATAAATCACTACCTCGGTATCCCCTATTACTGTTTACAGAGACGCATTATACTGGAAATTTTCAGACAATACTTTGGACACAAGTGTTCTGTTAGCCTTATTACATTGCTCTAGGGACTTGTTTTAGAGCATATTTTTTGATAACCTGTTTTGGGGAACTTTCCCGATGAAATGTGACATATAAAAACTGTATTAATTAAAGTAGCTTTGTGGCTCCATATTGTCTCCTACTTTGGAGATATGCAGTTATTGGGTTTGTAGTCTGTTTTTTAACCATGTATTTTTGTATTGTCCAATAAAATTTGCAATTTTCGATATTTTGCGCTTCTTGCTTAATAGTTTTGACTCCTTTTCTCGTGTATTTAATACATTAGTATTGCAGTATATCATGCAAGCGATAAAAAAATAAAAATGAGTTAAATAAAGTTTCTTTTTGTGTAAAAAATTTTTTTTTATTAAAAGTTCAAAAAACCCCCCTTTTCCCATTTTCCCCCTAGAGCATAGAAAATAAATAAATAAATAAATAAATACACATAATTGGTATCGCCGCGTCCGTAAAAGTCTGAACTATTACAATATAGCATTATTTAACCCGCACGGTGAATGCCGTAAATTAAAAAATTGTAAACGCCAGAATCTCTATTTTTTGGTCACCTAATCTCCCACAAAAAATTAAATAAAAAGTGATCAAACCATCGCATGTACACCAAAATTGTATTATTAAAAACTACAGCTTATCCCGCAAAAAATAAGCCCTCTTACCACTTAATCGACGGAAAAATAAAAAAGTTATAGCTCTCGGAATTTGACGACGCAAAATAAATTTTATTTTTTACACTTAGGTTTTTACTTGTAAAAGTAGTAAAATATAGAAAAAACGATACATATTTGGTATCGCTGTAATCGTATTGACCCGCAGAATAAAGTTAACATGTTGTTTAAATTGCACAGTGAATTCCGTAAAAACAGCGCGCAAAAAACCATTGAGGAATCGCTGTTTTTTTCATTTTCTACCCCTCAAATAATTTTTTTCCCGTTTCCTAATACATTATATGGCAAAATAAATGGTGCTACAAAAAACTACAACTCGTCCCGCAAAAATCAAGTCCTCATAGTACTATATCGACGGAAAAATAAAGACGTTATGGCTTCTGGAATGTGGGGAGGAAAAAATGAAAATGAAAATCAGAAAGTTGTTTACGTCGGGAAGGGGTTAAGGGGTTAAAGGTCAGTGTAGATCACGATGTGGTGAGCTGCGCCATCTAGCAGATGTCTCCACTCCTCCAGAGCCAATTTGATGGCCAGTAGCTCCCGATCCCCAATAGAGTAATAGCGCTCTGCAGAAGAAAAAAGTCTCGAGTAGTAGCCACATACTACTGCCCTTCCTTTGGAGCTCCTCTGGAACAGAAGAGGCGTCCACCTGCAAAGAAAACTGCTGAGATACGTCAGGATGATGGAGGACCGAGGCTGAAGTGAAGGCTTTTTTGAGACTAATAAATGCAGACCCTGTCTTTGGGGTCCACACCTTGGCGTTCACACCCTTCTTGGTAAGGGTGGAAATGGGAGATGTCAGTGATGAGAAGTTTGGGATAAACTGCCGGCAGAAATTGGCAAATCCCAGGAAGCGCTGTATGGACCTAAGGCCTTGTCCCAAGAAGAGGGTACATAAGTGGGGGGATGCTGTAGTGTCCATGGCCGCTGTGAGCGCTGGTCCCCATCTCCTTCCTAGGAGACGCCAGCGCTCACTTCCGCTTGTGCCCGCTCTTAAAGGGCCAGCGCGCGCACGTGAAGAAAATCATCATCATCTTCAACTCACATGATTTCCTGGACTATAAGAAGGCCCCAGCCCTTGAGATCCTTGCCTGAGCTTTGTTAGTATATCCCAAGTCTGTCTTGCAAATGATCCCTTAGTGTTTCCCGTTCCAGTTGTTACCCGTGCCCTGTTACCTGTTCCTGTACCCCGTGCTGTGTTCTTATTCCTGTGCCTACTAGTTGGAGTCGTGTCTATTGCACCTGCTGTTGTTTGCCACATCCTGTGTCATCTGCCACGTTCAGAGGGATTCGGCACTTCTGGCGCAACCTGCGGCACCTGTGTCATCCGCCACGTCCTGTGTCATCTGCTACGTCCAGAGGGATTCACCACGTCTGGCGCAACATGCGGCACCTGCTGTCATCCGCCACGTCTGGCGTTACCTGCTGCACCTACCTCCATCCATGCCAGAGCTGCGGCCACTGTCTGGACTATCCAGGTACCCTTGTGCGGGACTTTGTATTGCTGGGGTTCCCTGTTGTTTGGCCAGCTGCCTCCCTGCTACAGCAGTGCGGCCTAGTGGGTCCACATTCCCACAAACAGTGACAATTATATCCAGTACATAAACTGGGGGACATAATCTTCACTTGATCCAAATTTATTAAGTAAAAATGTAATGGCAGGAAGGAGGTGAATGGAAAGTGAGCCCTAATCTACCCACCGCCCTGTCCCTGCCTACTTGCAACGACCCGCCCTAGGCGACGGGGTACAACTGGGCGGCGGTCCCTACGCTGTCTAAGTGCACGGGAGAACAAACAGGGAACACGCAAGGGAAGGGGCAGTAGCCCACGGAACGCCGCGAGGAAATGGAGCGGTGAATGAGTAGTCCGGACCAGGATGAAGCGGAGTATACCCAAGTGAGCACGGAGGAGGAAGCAAGCCAGAGGCAAAGCAAAGCAGGTTAAGCGGAACTGCAGCAAGGCAGAAGCACGGCAGAAGCAGGCTGGAGCAAGCAGCAGTGGGGCCAGGAATCCAGAAGAATTACAAGCACTGAGGAGGAGAACACGGCAGGTAATAAAGGACAGGGGGCGGAGCTAACTCCGACTGACCAGGCCGCGATAGGCTCTCCCACTCCTGAGCCTGCCACCCTGGTTGGTGGGAGATGGTGTTGTCGAACAGGTCTGGCCTCAGGTGTGGATTGATTAATCCCAGGAGTATACCTACACGTAGTACCTGGCAGATCCCTAACAGTACTCCCCCTTTTATGAGGGGCCACCGGACCCTTACTAAGAGGACCCGGTTTAGTAGGGAAGAGAAGGTGGAACCTCCTCATCAATACCCCAGCGTGAACATCACGGGCAGGTACCCAAGTCCTCTCCTCCGGCCCGTATCCTCTACAATGGACCAGGTACTGGAGGGAGCCCTGGACCATCCTACTGTCCATAATCTTGGCCACCTCGAATTCCACCCCCTCAGGGGTGAGAACGGGAACAGGAGGTTTCCTCGAGGGGGACCAGGATGGGGAGCAGCGTTTAAGGAGGGAGGCATGGAAGACGTCATGTATGCGAAAGGATGGGGGCAGCTCCAGACGGAAGGATACAGGGTTGAGGACTTCAATGATCTTATAAGGTCCAATAAATCGGGGAGCAAACTTCCTGGACGGGACCTTAAGGCGCAAGTTCCTGGACGACAACCAGACCAAATCCCCGACGACAAACCGGGGGTTAGCAGAACGTCTACTATCCGCCTGAATCTTTTGTGCGCTCTGGGACGCCTCTAGGTTCTTCTGAACCTGGGCCCAGACAGTTCACAGTTCCCGATGAACATCCTCTACCTCAGGATTATTGGAACAACCAGGGGAAACGGAGGAGAACCTTGGGTTAAACCCGAAATTACAGAAAAACGGGGAGACCCCTGACGAGTTACTGACCCGGTAATTCAGGGAAAATTCAGCAAGGGGAAGGAATGAGACCCAATCGAATTGACAGTCAGAGATGAAACACCTTAAATATTGTTCCAGGGATTGGTTAGTCCTTTCCGTTTGGCCATTAGTTTCGGGATGGAAGGCGGAGGAGAAGGACAGATCTCCAACTTTTTACAAAAAGCTCTCCAAAATAAGGAAACAAATTGTACCCCTCTGTCAGAAACGATATTGACTGGGGCCCCATGGAGACGCAGGATGTGTTTCACAAACAAAGAAGCTAACGTCTTGGCGTTAGGTAGCTTCTTAAGGGGCACAAAGTGGCACATCTTGCTGAAGCGGTCTACTACCACCCACACCTCCGACTTGCCCTGAGATGGAGGCAAATCGGTGATAAAATCCATGGAGATATGGGTCCAAGGTCTCTGGGGAATGGGCAAGGAACGTAGTAGGCCCGCAGGTCGGGACCTAGGGGTTTTGGACCTAGCGCAAACCTCACAAGCGGCGACGTAAGCCCTAACGTCTTTAGGCAACCCAGGCCACCAATAGTTTCTGGTAATGAGGTGTTTGGTGCCCAAGATGCCAGGATGACCAGATAGAGCAGAGTCATGGTTTTCCCTGAGTACCCTTAGCCGGTATTGCAGGGGAACAAACAGTTTGTCCCCAGGGACGTTCCCGGGAGCTGCACCCTGATCAGCCGCGATATCAGAAGCTAAATCAGAATCCGTGGCAGAAACGAATATACCAGGGGGTAAAATACAAGCAGGATCCTTCTCGGAAGGAGGATTGGCCATGAAACTACGTGACAGGGCATCAGCCTTAATATTCTTGGACCCAGCCCTATAGGTAACCAAGAAATTAAATCTGGTAAAGAATAGTGCCCACCGAGCTTGTCTAGGATTAAGCCTCCGGGCCGATTCTAGGAAAACCAGATTCTTGTGATCCGTAAGGACCGTTACCTGGTGTCTGGCCCCCTCCAGGAAGTGCCGCCACTCTTCAAAAGCCCATTTAATGGCTAGAAGTTCACGGTTGCCAATATCATCGTTACTCTCCGTGGACGAAAACTTCCTAGAGAAGTAAGCACAGGGGCGGAGATGGGTGAGGGAGCTGGTACCCTGGGACAAGACGGCCCCCATTCCCACGTCGGATGCGTCAACCTCCACAATAAATGGCTCCTCTTGGTTGGGCTGAATCAGCACGGGGGCCGAGATAAAGCACTTCTTGAGGGTCTCAAAGGCCTGGACGGCCTCAGGGGGCCAATGGAGGACATCAGCACCCTTGCGAGTAAGGTCCGTAAGAGGCTTAGCGACGACCGAGAAGTTGGCAATAAATCTCCTGTAATAGTTGGCAAACCCTAAAAAACACTGTAACGCCTTAAGGGAGGCAGGTTGGACCCATTCCACCACAGCCTGAACCTTGGCAGGGTCCATGCGAAATTCATGAGGAGTGAGGATTTGCCCTAAAAATGGTATCTCCTGTACCCCAAAGACACATTTTTCAGTCTTAGCAAACAGATTATTCTCCCGAAGGACCTGGAGCACCTTCCTGACATGCTCCACGTGGGAGGACCAGTCCTTGGAAAACACCAGTATGTCATCAAGGTACACAACAAGAAAATTACCCAGGTAATCTCTCAGGATTTCATTAATAAAATTCTGGAAGACAGCAGGGGCATTACACAACCCAAAGGGCATGACCAGGTATTCGAAATGACCCTCGGGTGTGTTGAACGCAGTTTTCCACTCATCCCCCTCTTTGATGCGGATAAGGTTATATGCCCCCCATAGATCGAACTTAGAAAACCATTGGGCTCCCTGAACCTGATTAAAAAGATCCGGAATCAAAGGAAGTGGGTACTGGTTCCTTACGGTGACCTTATTCAGGTTACGATAATCAATGCACGGCCTAAGACCACCATCCTTCTTCCCCACGAAGAAGAAGCCAGCACCTACAGGAGAAGTCGAGGGGTGAATGAAACCCCTGGTCAAGCATTCTTGGATATACACCCTCATAGCTTCACGTTCAGGACATGAAAGATTAAATATCCTACCCTTAGGAAGCTTGGCACCAGGCACCAAATCGATGGCGCAATCGTAATCTCTATGGGGGGGGGCAACACCTCGGAGGCCTCCTTAGAAAACACATCGGCGAAGTCCTGAACAAACTCAGGAAGCGTGTTTACCTCCTCCCGGGGAGAAATAGAGTTAACAGAAAGACATGACATAAGACATTCACTACCCCATTTGGTGAGATCCCCAGTATTCCAATCAAACGTGGGATTATGCAACTGCAACCAGGGAAGACCTAATACCAGATCAGACGATAATCCCTGCATCACCAGTACAGAGCACTGCTCCAAATGCATGGAGCCAACCAGGAGTTCAAAAACAGGAGTATGCTGAGTAAAATAACCATTAGCAAGGGGAGTTGAGTCGATACCTACTACAGGGATAGGATAAGGTAAATCAATAAATGGCATCTTTAGAGACATAGCAAATTCCACAGACATGATATTAGCAGATGAGCCAGAATCCACGAAAGCACTGCCCGTGGCAGACCGGCCAGCAAACGAGACCTGAAAGGGAAGCAAAATTTTATTGCGTTTCACATTAACGGGAAATACCTGTGCGCCCAAGTGACCTCCCCGATGATCACTTAGGCGCGGAAGTTTTCCGGCTTTTTATTCTTGCGCCTGGGACAGGTGTTCAGAAGATGCTTGTCGTCCCCACAGTAGAAGCAGAGACCATTCATTCTGCGAAACTCCCTACTTTGTCGAGGGGACATGGAGGCCCCGAGTTGCATAGGTACCTCCGAGTCCTCCGTGGAGGGGCGAGGAGACGGGACCTCGGGGGGGATCGCAGAAAAGTCAGAGGGGAGCACATTGAAGCGTTCAAGCTGACGTTCCCTGAGACGTCGGTCAAGTCGTACTGCTAGGGCCATAACCTGGTCAAGGGAGTCAGAAGAGGGGTAGCTAACCAGCAGATCCTTCAGGGCGTCAGATAATCCTAACCTAAACTGGCACCTTAGGGCCGGATCGTTCCACCGAGAAGCTACGCACCACTTTCTAAAATCAGAACAGTATTCCTCAACCGGTCTCCTACCCTGACGTAAGGTCACCAGCTGACTCTCGGCTAAGGCAGTCCTGTCAGTCTCGTCGTAAATGAGTCCGAGGGCAGAGAAAAAACGATCAACAGAGGAAAGTTCAGGGGCGTCAGGAGCCAAGGAGAAGGCCCACTCTTGGGGCCCTTCCTGGAGTCGGGATATGATGATACCCACCCGCTGGTTCTCGGAACCTGAGGAGTGGGGTTTTAGGCGGAAATACAGTCTGCAACTCTCCCGGAAGGAGAGAAACGTCTTACGGTCCCCTGAGAACCGGTCAGGTAACTTGAGGTCGGGTTCTAGAGGTGAGGTGAGGGGAACTACTAAGGCAGCGTCACCCTGGTTGACCCTCTGGACCAGGGCCTGGACCTGTAGGGAGAGGCCCTGCATCTGCTGGGTAAGGGTCTCAAGGGGGTCCATGATAGCGTCAGCGTAGGAGAAATGGTAGACTAGGTATGGGCTTGTAATTATGTAATGGCAGGAAGGAGGTGAAGGGAAAGTGAGCCCTAATCTACCCACCGCCCTGTCCCTGCCTACTTGCAACGACCCGCCCAAGGCGACGGGGTACAACTGGGCGGCGGTCCCTACGCTGTCTAAGTGCACGGGAGAACAAACAGGGAACACGCAAGGGAAGGGGCAGTAGCCCACGGAACGCCGCGAGGAAACGGAGCGGTGAATGAGTAGTCCGGACCAGGATGAAGTGGAGTATACCCAAGTGAGCACGGAGGAGGAAGCAGGCCAGAGGCAAAGCAAAGCAGGTTAAGCGGAACTGCAGCAAGGCAGAAGCACGGCAGAAGCAGGCTGGAGCAAGCAGCAGTGGGGCCAGGAATGCAGAAGAATTACAAGCACTGAGGAGGAGAACACGGCAGGTAATAAAGGACAGGGGGCGGAGCTAACTCCGACTGACCAGGCCGCGATAGGCTCTCCCACTCCTGAGCCTGCCACCCTGGTTGGTGGGAGATGGTGTCAGTCGAACAGGTCTGGCCTCAGGTGTGGATTGATTAATCCCAGGAGTATACCTAGACGTAGTACCTGGCAGATCCCTAACAAAAAAGCTTAAAAATAGTGCAAATAAACACCTGTTCATACCAGGTATATATATTTGTCTTTCTGACTCCAAAATTATCCAAACTCATAAGGAGGTGTGCGCCTTTTATAAATTTGGCACAAATCATGCCAACTGTAGCCTTTACTAAGACATTTTGTAAGATTGGCCAGTCTTAGTAAATGTGGGCCATTGAACTCAATAATAAGAGAGTGTGCAGTAAGCTCCTAAGCTCCCTCTAATGGTGGAACAGGCAATCAGAATGTTATATTTTCCATATATGTCTATGCAGGGTCTGTATATACGACCAATAAAAAAATACACTGAATGGCAACTTTATTAGAGACACCTAAACTTTCACAATTGGATCTTTCCTGTATGTTTTCTTATCACACCCTGGGCCTCCTTATCCCTGTAGATGGATGTTTGAACAGTAGGGCTCACCTAAGCATTGTGGCCGACCAAGTTCATCCCTTAATGACAGCTGTTTACCCTATGGCAGAGGAACACTTTAGAGGCAACTGCGAGAAAAGGAAGACAAGTTGGCTTTGTATGCTGACGATGTTCTCCTCTTTTTAACAAATCCAAGGGATAAAATTTAATATGTTATCAATAAAATATGGAGATTTTTTTTTTTTCAGGGTTAAGTATCAATTGGGGAAAAACTATATTATTAATGTTAGATGATACGGATCCCGTGTCAATCGACAACATTAAAATTAAAAAAAATGATAAACAGTTTATATACTTAGGGATTAACATTTCAAGTGAGACAATGGATTTCACAACCCTCAATATTTATCCTTTAATAAAAGAAATAGAAGAAAATAAAAAGCTTGAATGAGCTTCCTACTTCTAAGGCCCCATGCACACGACCGTGTTTTTGCGGCCGCAATTCCCCCGAAAATCCACGAGAGAATTGCGGCCCCATTCTTTTCTATGTGGCCATGCACACGACCGTAGTTTTTGCGGTCCTTGCACGGCCCGGGAGCCCAGACCGAGGAAAGAACGGGTATGTCTTATTACGGCCCGGTTCTGCGGTCCGGGCTCATTGAAAACAATGGCGGCGGCCATGTGCATGTCCCGCGATTTGCGGGCGGCCTGCGGCTGACAGTCCGCAGCCGGCCGACCCGAAAATCACGGCCGTGCACACGGCTACGGTCGTGTGCATGAGGCCTAAAGCTGATAAAATATGCCTGATTAAGTCAGTTTAATTCCCAAAATTGATATATACCTTCTCAGCTGCTCCGATCTGGATTGAGGATAAAAATTAACTCTAGGATTTAAGCTTTATTTAATAATTTGATTTGGGTCAGAAAAAGAGTTAGAAGCAAGAATCCCTATGTATTCCCAAGGCAAGAGGTGGCCTAGCATTACCGGATGTTAAAATACATTTTTTGGCCGCTCAGCTTCAATACACTCAGGAATGGGAGGACACAGATTTTTTTTTACAAATCTTGATAAAGGAGGTTGGGGGTTATCATAAAATATATGAGAGGTTCTTGAAGCTGGTCAAAACGACACTAGTAAAGTAGGCAAACTTCCCATGGTTATCCAGCTGAATAAAAGCTGGAAACTATTGGGAAAGATCTCTAACCGGAAGGGTGTGTTTGGATTCACTCCACTTTGGTTCAATAGTAATTTCCCCAAAGTATACACATTATCGGGGTATAACCCCCTCAGAAAAAAAGGAATCAAAACTGATAGGGACATTTTAGAACAGGGGGAAATAATAAGCTGGAAAGACTTGGAAAGAACATATGGATTGGGAAAAAAGGAAAAATTTGCATAAATACAACTAAAACTTGCATTTGATAACTCTGGTTATAAAGAATCTTTCCGAGACACCCCAGTTCAGGGGGTATTTACATTTTTAACAGCAAAAGAACCCTAAGAAAAAGATCTTAGCCAATATATATAAAGGACTGTTAGGGCGGGTTCACACGTGGCGGAATTTCACTTAAATTCCGCTGCGGACACTCCGCAGCGTTAATCCGCAGCGGAGCCGTTTCTCTATTGACTTTCACTTTAATTTAGCAGTGTTCGTTTAGACGATGCGTACAATTCCGCTGCGGAGCATAGGCTGCGGAGCGGAATTTGGTGTCCGCAGCATGCTCTGTCTGTTGCGGAGCAGTGGCGGACTCATGGCGGAATTTCTCCATTGACTTCAATGGAGAGTCAAAATTCCGCAATGAAGTCCGCAGATCTTATGTGTGCTGCGGAGCGTATTGGTTTTACTACCATGACATTTCTTCATTCTGGCTGGACCTATGTATTTCTAGGTCTACAGCCAGACTGAGGAAGTCAATGGGGCTCCCGTAATGACGGGAGCGTTGCTAGGAGACGTCTGTAAATAGTCACTGTCCAGGGTGCTGAAAGAGTTAAGCGATCGGCAGTAACTGTTTCTGCACCCGGGACAGTGACTACCGATCTCAATATACATGTATCTGTAAAAAAATATAAGTTCATACTTACCGAGAACTCCCTGCGTCTGTCTCCAGTCCGGCCTCCCAGGATGACGTTTCAGTGTAAGTGACGGCTGCAGCCAATCACAGGCCAAGCACAGGCTGCAGCGGTCACATGGACTGGCGCGTCATCCAGGGAGGTCGGGCTGGATGCCGAAGGAGGGACGCGTCACCAAGACAACGGCCGGTAAGTATGAAATTCTTTTACTTTCACTAGGGAAAGTGCTGTCCCTTCTCTCTATCCTGCACTGATAGGGAGAAGGGAAGCACTTTTCCCGCAGTCCGCAGCAGCTAGTCCGCATCAATGTACTGCACATTTTGTGCAGATCCGCAGCAGAATCTGCAACGCAGATTCTGTGCGGCATTGATGCGGACAGTTGCGGAGGAAATCCGCCACGTGTGGTCATGCCCTTACAATAAAAACAAAATTAATTAAAGTTTAACAGCGAAAAATAATGGGCTGAAGAGTTAGGCCATTTGAACGAACACCATTGGGCTAAAATTTATATTACTATTTGGAAAGAAGCCTTAAATCTTAATCACCAAATAACTCAATTTAATATGCTATATTACACTCCACAGGTACTTAAAATAATTTATAAAGAGAGAGAAAATATTTGCCCAAAATGTAAAAAAGACAATGCAAACCTTTTACACTTGCTTTGGAACTGTCCCAAGATCACAGATTATTGGGGTAAAATATTTGTGATTGTTTCTAAATGACTTCAGTTTAAAATTGACTTCACCCCCCAATTAGTGTTACTCGGAGATGATTCAGAAGAGCAGTTATCAAAAGTGGAAAAAAAGGGGCTGATTAAAATTTATTCATAGTTAGATTTTGGATATCGGAAAAAATCCCTACAGTTAACGAATGGTTATTGCAATTTGTCACGTTGGGTACGTGGACCCACTGGGCCGTACCACCTTGACGGTATGGCAGCTGGCCAACAGGACACAGGTCACAGTCTATAGTTCGTATAGGTATACCTGTGGTAGCTCAGACAGTAGCAAGACAGGTTTGGCTGGGACTTAGGCATCAGGCAGACACCAGGCATGGTGAATCAGGACAGGCGTGCTACTCAGCGCAGCACGACTTCAACTCAATATGGCACTTGACCAGGATAGCACACGGAATACAGGTTACAGGTAGCACGAACGGGAAACACTGGGAACTGGGAAACACTTAGGAGACCATTTGTATAGACAGACTAGGGTAACTCAGGCAAGGCAGGAAGGGGCTTATAGTCCAGGGTGCTCATGGGCTTATTTGGCACTTTAACTCAGGTGTGCACGCTGGACCTTTAAGAGCGGGCACGAGCGTGCGTGCGCACCCTACAGGAACCATCCAGGAGAAGTGGAAGGGAGCGCTGCCATCTCCAGATCCATGGCTGCGTCCGTCAGGAGGTGAGTGAGCCTGACGGCCCGCGGCCATGGGCATGACAAAATTAGAATCCACTATAGTGATTGAGAAGATACATTATAGTTGTATACAAGCAAAAAAATATCCAACGCTTTGGGGCGTTAGCTAGGTATCTTTTCAATTTCAGGATAAACTAGTCCTTCTCAATGAATTAGAATATCATCAAAAAGTTAATTTATTTCAGTAATTTGAGTTCAAAAATTGAAACTCATATATTATATAGATTCATTACACACAGTGTGATCTATTTCCAGCAATGTTGAAAATTATGGCTAACCGTTAACGAAACCCCAAAATTTTGTCTCTCAGAAAATGTTAATATTGGGTAAAAGTTGAAGATTGTAGACTCATGGTGTTTCACTCTAATCAGCCAATCAACACAAAACACCTGCAAAGGTTTC
Organism: Rhinoderma darwinii; assembly: GCF_050947455.1. Taxonomy (NCBI): domain Eukaryota; kingdom Metazoa; phylum Chordata; class Amphibia; order Anura; family Rhinodermatidae; genus Rhinoderma; species Rhinoderma darwinii. The sequence goes on along the minus strand of NC_134687.1, from coordinate 566,917,651 downwards.
CTAAGCCTTTAAAAGGACTGGTCTGTTGCTCAATAGTCCAAAGTCCCATTTTCAGGTGAAAGTCAATTTTGCATTACATTGAGAAATCAAGGTCCCAGAGTCTGGAGGAAGAGTGGAGCGGTACTCAATCGAAGTTGCTTGCAGTCCAAGTGTGAAGTTTCCACAGTCAGTGATGGTTTGGGGAGCTATGTCATCTGCTGGTGTTGGTCCACTGTGTTATATCAAGTCCAGAGTTAACGCAGCCGTCTACCAGGAAAGAGCACTTAGAGCACTTCATGCTTCCCTCTGCTGACAAGCTTTATGGAGATGCTGATTTCATTTTCCAGGAGGACTTGGCACTTGCCCACACTGCCAAAAGTACCAATACCTGGTTTAATAACCACAGTATTACTGTGCTTCATTGTCCAGCAAACTCGCCTGATCTAAACCCCATAGAGAATATATGGGGTATTGTCAAGAGGAAGATGAGACACCAGACCCAACAATGCAAACAAGCTGAAGGCCGCTGTCACAGCAACCTGGGCTTCCATAACACCTCAACAGTGCCACAGGCTGATCGCCTCCATGCCAAGCCACGTTGATGCAGTAATTCATGCAAAAGGAGCCCCGACCAAGTATTGAGGGCATACACTGTACATAGTTTTCAGTAGGCCAACATTTCGGAAATTGGGCTTATTTAATATTCTAATTTTCTGAGAGACTAAATTTGGGATTTCCATTAATTGTTACCATAATCATCAACATTAAAAGAAAAAAATGCTGGAAATAGATCCCTCTGTGTGTAATGAATCAAGTTTCACTTTTTGAATTTAATTACTTAAACAAAATTAACTTTTTGATGATATTCTAATTCATTGAGAAGGACTAGTATATAGCAAGTCTGTTTTATTGTATAGATCTATATCCCTTACCTGAATAGGGTGGTGTGGCGGAGTGGGAGTGAGGTAAAGGATAACTATGGGGAAAAAAATGATTATATGTATATCTGCAATATTGTAAAAAAAATCCTGAACAAGAGGCGACTGCGAGAAACTATCCTGTCCGCATGGGGCAATATTCTTACAGAACGATTTCAACACCTTGGTAAATCTATGCCATGATGTATTGCTGCGGTTCTGAAGGCCAAAAGAAGTCCAACACGCTACCAGATGTGTGTCTCTATTAAAGCGGCCATTTAGTGCATATTAAAAAATTAATAAGTGGAATATTCACTTTAAAATTGAAGGTTGATCTTTGGAGCCAATTTACCTCTGTATTATGGGATTGCTAAGTAATGATTCACTAATACATAATAAATTATTCAATCATTGAATCATTCACATCAGCAGAATGCAGGCTGTTTACATCAGTCACTGCCAGCAATTCATTGACATTATACAGGCTTTTGGCAGAGCAGCTTTGCAGGGCAGGTGCGGGAAATTTAAAATCTCCTAAATCCTGCAGATTATTATTAACAATTTTTTTTTTGCGTCTGATGCACGTCAGCTGGTAGGTTTGGTCTGACTCACCCACACTGTACATAGTCCAATGGAAGTTGGCAACAGCACACAGGAGCCAAACTCAATGTTGAAAGAATATTACTTTTGACTTCGACACCATGCAATGTTTCGACTGCTCAGAACCGATAAAATAATATTCTTTAGACATTAATTATGGCTCCTGTGTGCTGTCGCAGATTATGATCAGTCTTTCTATATCGGAGAAGTGACTATGTGTTTCAAAGCAAATGAGCTCACAAACCCACCTCTTATACATTTATTGGCTACACAACCTCCTCCTTCATCATCATCATCATCATCATCAGCCTCGAAGCTTAATCATAAGTTATTTAATTATAAACTAAATGTTAAGGTTCTGTCAAAGACTAAACCAATATTTTCTTATAGATACATCTAGATACACCTATAATAATATTACTCAAATAGTATTTCTAGCACAACTCATTATACTCCTAACACAATTCATTATAGAAATGTACATATGATTTGTCAAACCCCTCTTCGACATTTCCCACGTAAATAGCACATCTAAGTAAATTACTTAAGTCTTACAATGTCAGGGATCCTAGGAAAAAAATGCATGGCACTGCCAAATCCTAGAATTTTCATTCTCTCAGTTATTCTTTACTTCCTAAGATTAAATTCTTTGACATCCCGCATAACAGCCACACCGAAAAAGGCCATACTTACAATTGGACACAGCCAGGTCAGAAACGCTGACGAAGGCGAGTGAGCAGGTGCTTTAAATAATAATAGCCACTCCCACTAGTCTTGAGGGGAGTGGTATGTGGTGCATGGGATGTGTAGTAAGAAATAATAAATGAATAGTGTATGTGCAAGTGTAATAATGTAAGTGAAATATAGGGGGCAGTAACAAGTAAAGTGCCTAAAAAATAAATGAATAATGGGATGCAAGTGAGTGAAACATGGAGGGATAGTGTGTGAGTCATGAGGCGCAACGTGTCTAGCCAGGTAGAAGCCTATTTGTGACGCCTTGATAATTCATAGAGCGGGCTACCCTGCTTGCTAGGCCAAACAACAACACACCATGCTCTCCCAGCATCAAAGACCTGGCTGTGTCCAAAAGAAGCGAATATAAGTAATAATGAAAAATACCCGGGGTATTAGTGATCATTTTGGCCAAAAGGACGCAAGCTCGCAATCCACGACAAGGATCCCCAGACTTGCGAGTCCCTAACTGGAGCGAAAAGCTCCTGATGTACAGACAAAACAGATAAAAACAAGGACATCCCGCATAACAGCCCACAATGAGGTAAGGAGCACAGATTTGCTCACGTTATCCTCTCACTCTACAAACTGAGCCTCTGTAATATGATTATACTGCCACAGTTAAAGTGTCCTATGATAATGTTTATTTTCCAGTCACATTGATTTGACAAAAGCTGTTTAAGATCCCCTTACTGTATGATTTCACATAGAAAAATTGCAAATTTTGTCTTGATTCCACAAGAATGTTTCACATATACATCTTGCCCCAGTGATCGTTATGTAAAGCTCATAGTTAGCATACCAACGTATATATAATTGAACATTATTTTGTAGGATTTCTTCTCTCAGTATTGTACAGTCTGCTGTCAATTAATATTAGAGCTGATACAATTACCAAGGATAATCTTAAAGGCTTTTGTTTTCAGAAGATGAGAAGAGAAGATTTCTCACTGAACAGATTAAAAAATTCAATGCAAAAATTCTTCGATTTCTGAATATAATAAACAGTGCGTGACCCCAGAATCCAGCCTGGCTCACTGGAGGCCCTTTTTTTCCTCTTGAATGGATTGCTTTGCTCTCAAGTTAACTCATGCACTGGATTGTGTCCAAGAACATTTTGTTCCCTGGTAAGGAGCCAAAATTCTCTCAGTGGTGGAGTCGTTTGCTTTTTCTTTTCCAGCTCCCTCCTCTCTACATCACTGTTATTATACACATTTCTCTCTGTGGATTCTCTTTCAATTGATTGGGAATTAAATCCAGCAATGATTCCGATAGAAACTGCAGTGGTGCACATACATCTGCTCATGTTTCCATACATTACAGGGTCCTCTACCTAGATCCCAAAATAAGTAGTGTGACCATCTCATTCTAGAGGAGAAACTATTTGAAAGTAATGACTTCCAGATGTTTAAGACCGAGCATTAGTTGCTGCCAGTTTGCATCTGCAAATATCTGGTGAGCAGGGAACATGAAAGATGATCCATTGAAACATCTGCTATATTTTCCCAATCTGCAATGTCCAGCATTTTTCTTTCATTCACCATTGTTAATTGTAGTAAATAGCATTTCAGTATTTATGTTCCGGATTAACAGTACACACTAGTTAAAGGTGAATGGACTTTTGTTAGGAGGTTGTATGTCTTTTAAGGGTTGTTGTTTGTTTCTGCGTTAACAGATCTTTTATAACTTCCATCAATAAACTGTAGTGGAAAGCAACTATACCTGTGTCTCTCTCTCTTTGGAGAATCAACCATGTCCATGTGTTACATAACCAGCCTATTGATTTTAATAATCACCATGCAATGCTTTGTTTTCCCTGTGGAGGCACTGTAGGGAAATATAAATACTTCTGGTGAAATAACAGCAGATCCTTGGGGGTCCAGCAGCGGGACATACAGTTATCAGCTTATTTGAAATGCCCTTTTAAGAAAATGGATTGTCGCAAGAGAAAAACTCATTTAATGTAATTTCTCCAGTCATATTAATTACTTAATTCAGTGAGGTGTTTAAATCTATACAAACAAATAATATAATAATACAGCTTATGAAGTGCCTGACCATAGCTCTGAAATCCCATCTCTCTGCAATTTTACAACATGCCTTAAGTTGCAAAGGGATTTAGTCATATGACCTTAGATCTGATACAGTATATATGATTGTCATATTTTGGACTTATGATAGGTTTGGTGATCAGTTTCATGGCATACCATAATGTATGATGCAGCAAAACCATGTTGGTGTATGAATTTCTACTAGATCCCTTCAGTTAACATTGGACAGCGCTGAATATTTTTCTATACAATTTCTAGGAACACTTGGCATTATATTAGAGTAAATCACTGTCATACCCTGTTATCTTTAGGAACACTCATAACTGAGGGACTAACTCGCATTATTTAATCCGTGATGCAGTCATGCAGAGAGTACTTACTCTTATTGCTAATTGAAGGACATTCATATGTACCTGCACTGACATAATGAACACTTGCAGAAAAATTGGATACCTCAATAGTCTACATACATTTCTTTTAAGAATTAGTATATGTAGTACAGCAATAAGGCAATGTCCAAACTATCTTTCTGCCCAAGTTGTATCCCAACAAATCCCTGTGTCGGTGGCATACCATATTTTGAGAATGAGGCATTGGGAGGCTAGTTTAGCTGAAACAAGCTTCCAATAAAATTGTAAAACAATAGTATTTTTAAAAGATCCCGAACACAACCATAATGACAAAAATAGTCATTTGAAATCTACCATACATGTGCAAAAATAACACTTTCATGAAGTGTCCAATTGATACTGCTTAGTAATGTTTAAATGATTCCACCATACAATGCCCAGATAAGATTGGCATACAAAGCCCACATAAAACTGTTATATAGTTCTCAATTAACAGTGCTATATCGTGCCTATAAAAGGGTGGTCTTACACGGCCCGACGTGGGCCGTGTAAACGAGCGCCAATCAACGTGCTCGTTGATCGGCGCTCGTTTGCTCCTTTCAAAAGGAACTAGTATGGGGGCGAGAGATCGTTACTATGATTGCTCGTCCCCATACATTACTTATCATGTTGGGAGCACATGTATAAACAAGGAAATGTGCTGCCGACAACGATAATAGTTTCCGCATTTAAAATTAAACAATCAGCCAATGAACGAGCGTTTACTCGTTTATCGGCTGATTGTTGCTCTGTTTACTCAAGGCAATTATTGCGAACAAGCTTTCTGTGAACGCTCGTTTGCCCAATAATTGGTTGGTGTAAAAGGGCCCTAATATCCCAACAAACTGTTCAAATAATAACACCATACACTGTCTAGATAACAGAGCTATACCGGCCCTGGATTTTCAAGCCTGTTGAAACTGATATAGAAGCGACTTGTAGTTAGCAATTGATGTGAATCATCCTAAACAGTGCTAAGGTGGCTCCTGGATGGTGGAGGTCCAGGAGCATTTCCACCTTATGCCCATTAATTATCGGTGACCTATTAAGTTCAATTAATACAAACAGACGTGTGATTTTTAGTTCTTGTAATTGACATATTTTTAGAAACCTTTTCGACTTGTTTTAGTTGACTTCCTTGAATTGACATTATAGAAATAAGTAATTCCACTTCCTTCCCATGATTAATTTCTACCAGAATGAAGGCAACACAAAACAATTTTACACCTGGCAAAAAACTATTTTGTTTTGCTTCTAGCCCAGTCTCAGTCAGGATGCAGGAAAAGCTAAAGCAATAAACATCTTGAAGTAATTTAGATATAATTTATAAAACACAATTTAAAGAGGCTCTGTCACCAGATTATAAGTGCCCTATCTCCTACATAATGTGATCGGCGCTGTAATGTAGATAACAACAGTGGTTTTTATTTAGAAAAACGATAAATTTTGACGGTTATGACCTATTTTAGATTTATGCTAATGACTTTCTTAATAGTCAACTGGGCGTGTTTTTACTTTTTGACCAAGTGGGTGTTAGGGCATGACCACACATGGCGGAATTCCTCCGCAACTGTCCGCATCAATGCCGCACAGAATCTGCGTTGCAGATTCTGCAGCGGATCTGCACAAAATGTGCAGAAAATTGATGCGGACTGGCCGCTGCGGACTGCAGGAAAAGTGCTTCTCTTCTCCCTATTCAGTGCAGGATAGAGAGAAGGGACAGCACTTTCCCTAGTGAAAGTCAAAGAAATTCATACTTACCGCCCGTTGTCTTGGTGACGCGTCCCTCTTTCGGCATCCGGCCCGACCTCCCTGGATGACGCACCAGTCCATGTGACCGCTGCAGCCTGTGCTTGGCCTGTGATTGGCTGCAGCCGTCACTTACACTGAAACGTCATCCTGGGAGGCCGGACTGGAGACAGACGCAGGGAGTTCTCGGTAAGTATGAACTTATATTTTTTTTTTACAGATACATGTATATTGAGATCGGTAGTCACTGTCCCGGGTGCAGAAACAGTTACTGCCGATCGCGTAACTCTTTCAGCACCCTGGACAGTGACTATTTACAGACGTCTCCTAGCAACGCTCCCGTCATTACGGGAGCCCCATTGACTTCCTCAGTCTGGCTGTAGACCTAGAAATACATAGGTCCAGCCAGAATGAAGAAATGTCATGGTAGTAAAAACAATACGCTCCGCAGCACACATAAGATCTGCGGACTTCATTGCGGAATTTTGACTCTCCATTGAAGTCAATGGAGAAATTCCGCCATGAGTCCGCAACCAGTCCGCCACTGCTCCGCAACAGACAGAGCATGCTGCGGACACCAAATTCCGCTCCGCAGCCTATGCTCCGCAGCGGAATTGTACGCATCGTGTAAACGAACACTGCTAAATTAAAGTGAAAGTCAATGGAGAAACGGCTCCGCTGCGGATTAACGCTGCGGAGTGTCCGCAGCGGAATTTAAGTGAAATTCCGCCATGTGTGAACCCGCCCTTATAAAGAGAAGTGTATGACGCTGACCAATCAGCGTCATACAATTCTCTCCATTCATGTACTCAGACATCGTGAGCTTACAAGATCATGATGTGCTGTCACTTACTCACACATTAACGTTACTGAAGTGCCTTGAGAGTGAATAGACATCACCTCCAGCCAGGACGCGATGTCTATTCACAATCCCGACACTTCGGTAACGTTTGTGTGGGACTTACAACACAGCACATTGGGATCAGGCTGTGCTGTCATTTACAGCGTGATCTCGCGAGATCACGCTTGCTGTCATTAAGTCCCACACAAAGGTAACTTTTTTATTTTTCCGTTGATATAGTCCTATGAGGGCTTGATTTTTGCGGGACGAGTTGTAGTTTTTCGTATCACCATTTATTGTGCCATATAATGTACTAGGAAACGGGAAAAAAATTATTTGTGAGGTAGAAAATAAAAAAAAAACAGCGATATCTCCATTGTTTTTTGCACTTCTTTTTTACGGAATTCACTGTGCAATTAAAACAACATGTTAACTTTATTTTGTGGGTCAATACGATTATGGCGATACCAAATATATATTGTTTTTTTCTATATTTTACTACTTTTACAAGTAAAAACCTAAGTGTAAAAAATAAATTTTATTTTGTGTCGCCAAATTCTGAGAGCAATAACGTTTTTATTTTTCCGTCGATTAAGTGGCAAGAGGGCTTATTTTTTTGAGAGATAAGCTGTAGTTTTTTAATGATACCATTTTGGGGTACATGCGACATTTTGATCACTTTTTATTTAATTTTTTGTGGGAGATGAGGTGACCAAAATATAGATACTCTGGCGTTTACAATTTTTTTTTTACATCGTTCACCGTACAGACTAAATCATGATATATTGTAATAGTTCAGACTTTTACGGATGCGGCGATACCAATTATGTTTATTTATTTATTTTTTTACTATGCTCTAGGAGGAAATGGGTGTTTTTTTTTAACTTTTCATTTTTTTTATTAGTCCCCCTAGGGGGCTTCAACCAGCGTTCATTAGATCGCTTGCACTATATACTAATGTATTGCAGTATATTGTGACTCTGACAGACTTCTATTAAGCGCTGCTCGAGGCAGTGCTTAATAGGAGCCCAAAGATGGCGGACCTGAGGGCCTTCATTAGGCCCCCAGGCAGCAATAGCAACCATCGCCACCCCGCGATTGCATTGCGGGGGGCACGATGAGCTGTTAGAGGGGGTCGCCCCCTCTTTCTAACAATTTAAATGCCGCGGTCACTATTAACCGCGGCATTTAACGAGTTAAACGAGCGGGATCACGCTCGAGCGCGATCCTGCTCATTACTCTGAAGTGCCAGCTGTAACATACAGCCGACACTGTCCACTCCGTGAGCCCGTTCCATACTTCCTCTAACCTTTCTTTGGCGTATGAAAACGTCAAATGTCGGGAAGGGGTTAAATAAGATTTAACAGGGAGATACTATCTTAATTGTGTTTAAGATTTTATAGATTTATTTTAGAAGATTTCCCCCATCATTCTGCACTCAATTCCTCATAATGACGAAGTGAATACAGAATGTTATTAATCTTTGCTAATTTATAAAAAAAACAAAACTTGAATACTACATTGACATAAATATTCAGACCCTTTACTCAGTACTTAGTTGAAGCACCTTTGGCAGCGATTACAGTCTCTAGTCTTCTTGGGTATGATGCCACAAGGTTTGCACACCTGGATTTGGGGATCTTCTGCCATTCTTCTATGCAGATTCTCTCAAACTCTCTCAGGTTGGATGGGGACCTTTGGTGGACAGACATATTCAGGTCTCGCCAGAAATATTCTATTGAATTCATCAAAGCGCTTTGGCTGGGCCACTCAAGGGCATTCACAGAGTTTTCCCTAAGCCACTCCTGTGTTGTCTTGGCTGTGTGCTTAGGGTCATTGTCTTGTTGGAAGGTGAACCTTCGGCCCAGGCTGAGGTCCAGATCACTCTGGATCAGGTTTTCATTAAGAATATCTCTATACTTTGCTCCTTTCATTTTTCCCTCAACCCTGACCAGTCTCACTGTCCCAGCCACTAAAAAACACCCCCACAGCATGATGCTGCCACCACCATGCTTCACTGTAGGAATGGTATTGGGCAGGTGATGAGCAGTGCCTGGTTTCCTCTAGACATGACATTCAGAATTGAGGCCAAAAAGTTCAATCTTGGTTTCATCAAACCGCAGAATCTTGTTTCTCACAGTCTGAGAGTCTTTTAGGTACTTTTTTGAAAACTCCAGATGGGCTTTCATGTGTCTTTTACTGAGAAGAGGCTTCTTTGTGGCCACTCTGCCATAAAGCCCAGATTGGTGGAGTGATGTTTGATCTTCTGGAAGTTTCTCCCATCTGCACACAAGATCTTTGGAGCTCAACCAGAGTGAGCATTGGGTACTTGGTCACCTCTCTTACCACAGGCCTCCTCCCCGGATTACCTAGTTTAGTGGGACGGCCAGTTCTAGACAGAGTCCTCTGGGGAGCTTTCAGTGCAGAATACATTTTTTGTACCCTTCTCTAGATCTGTGCCTCCACATAATCCTATCTCTGAGGCAGTTCTTCCCTCCTCATGGCTTGGTTTTCCCTCTGATGTGCATTGTCAGCTCTGAGATAGGCAGGGGTGTGTATTTCCAAATCATGTCCAATCAAATTAATTTACCACAGGTGGACTCCAAACAAGGTGTAGAAACATTTTAAAGATTAGAGAAATTGGAGGCTCCCAGAGCTAAATTTCAATTGTCATAGCAAAGGGTCTGAATTCTTATGTCCATGCGAAATTCGAATTTTTCATTTTTAAAAAAATTAGCAAAAATTTCTAAAATTCTGTCTTCACTTTGTCATTATGGGGTATTGAGTACAGAATGATAAGGAAAAACTAGATTTTTTATTAATTTTAGCACAATGCCTCAATATAACAAAATGAGTAAAAAGTTAAAGGATCTGAAGACTTTCTGAATGCACTGTATCATCAACAGCGAAAAAATAATGTCCCTTTTCACATTACTGCATCATGTAACACATGCCTGTGCCTAAAGACCCCTTTCCTTTTCTGCCAATTACATATCTATGTGAGGCATTGATCTGAAAAAGACGTTTATTTGAATAGTTTGCACTATTCCTGCCCCCTGACCTACATTTCATGCTTGGAGCACAAATGATCCTCATGATCTTGTTGGTTTGCACAGAGCACACACCCCAAGACAAAACGAATATATTCCACACAACTTGTCAGCCAGTATACTAGAGTTGCTGGAACAATCTGCCGGCACAAACCACAAATCAAACAGACCAACATAACAAAGCCAGAGACTTTGTTAAATGAAACTTCAAATCTAAACAATGAGACTTTCACTTGGCTGCACTGCTCGAGTTATTACATACAGAAAGTATGGCTGGATTGTGATTAGTGAGGATGATATATTTATTTTATATTATTTTTATGGATATAGCAATAACCCAAAAAAAAACTTGCGCGTTTTAGAGCAAATCTCTAGACATGTACAATTATTAGTATTCTATTTTATTAATATGAAGGTACAAAAGTATACAAAAAGTAACACAGGAGAAATTACTCATACTGCTGTCAATACAAATTAGATTAGAGTTGGGTTGGGGAACCTTGAGCTCACCGGAGAACCCTCCAGTTACATAGTTAACAATGGAAATCCAGCAGAAAAAATTGTTTTATGACTTTATATCCCCAAACACACATCCACCACTTATAACTAGTGGAACGTTTCTTTCCTAGGCAAAGTCAAGTAGATCTATCACAAGAAGATACAGAAAAACAGAATAATCATTACTAGTATTAGCTATCTACTATGTTAGTGGCAGAAGATTTCCACCACAAATCAAATTACTTAAAGCAGATGTCTTGTACTGAGCTTTATAAGTATACATACAGTAAGTCAAAATCTATAAATGATTAAATGTAAATCATTTTCTTCAGTGCTGGCTGTTTGACTGCTTTTTTTTTTGCTTCATTAGGGCAGCGCTAGATCATAGATACACTGCCTACAGAGAGTCTGAGGTAGTCTAAAAATCACCTCCAGTCTCATCATTGGCTGCTGTTCTCTTCCTCCCTCCTGAAGCTCTGACTCCTCAGAGAGGCTGCTGTGTATGAACACAAGCCCATCGCATGCTCACCAGGAAGTAAGTACAGGGAGAGCAGTAAGGGCAGAATGATTATAAAGAGCAAACTACTAAACCACCATTGAAAGAAAAAAAAAAGATTATCATATAATCGTTACACCTATTGAGACAAATGAGCCATTGTAAAGGGAGCCCTTATTACCTCTGGTAGTAGAACCTTAGGAAACTTCCACATCTGCATTGGAGGCTGCATTGGAGTTCCTTCAGCGATGTACATTGTGCGTTGCTTCCGTCATTCCCTTGTTCTGCTCCTCTGAGTGGGCAGAACAATGAAACACATCAAGGCAGGTGTGAACATAGCCTTAAGCGATGCACTTCACTGTCAGCTGCAAACAGGATTTTACTCTACTGGTCCTTATGGGACCTGTTTTTTGTTTCTCGTTCCCTTATCATATTAGAAGTTGGGTGTTAGATGCTCTGGTGGGCCAGTCAAAGCCAGAATGAGATACACAAATGTGGCAGAGCTGAATTTGACATAAAATTCTTCAGAAATGCATCTTTTGTGCACCATGCTGTGGAATTACTAGTAGCTCTACATACAGCTATTGACAACAAATCATTATATCTCCATGACATGCATATATGTATCCAACACAGGTTCAGACATACAGTATATGCACACACCATACCTCATTTCCTTTTATGGGGTTCTCCAGATTTTTTATATTTTTTGCTAAAGTTGCAGGACTTTACAACCTAGGGGAGGAAACTGGGGGGAGAAAACTATGGTAATAGAAGCGGCATGATCTTCCAGATTAGGGGTGTGATTTACCGGTATCCAAGCATTGCTTTCTGGTCACAGAAGATGTGTCTCTTCTGTCTGCGGCGATTCTACCAAGAGTCTGCACTTGGTAAAATTTTTTTAATAAGTATGCTTGAGTGGTATATAGTGTGACAGTGTCTGAGTGACACCTGTACAGTGCAGTCCTATGCGTCATTGGCGTGTGTGACATGCGTTCTATGTGTGAGTGGTACGTGAGCGGGCCACACACACTTCTTGTACAGGTTCCCTGCAGTCATTGTCTGCCCCTGTGTACATTAAATAGCTTTTTTAATTTAAGGGTATGTTCACATGCTGAGCCAAAAACGTCTGAAAATACGGAGCTGTTTTCAAGGGAAAACAGCACCTGATTTTCAGACGTTTTTTTGAGCAACTCACATTTTTCGCTGCGTTTTTCGTGCCGTTTTCGCTGCGTTTTCGTGCCATTTTTTCGGCCGTTTATGGAGCTGTTTTCAATAGAGTCTATGAGAAAACGGCTCCAAAAACGTCCCAAGAAGTGTCCTGCACTTCTTTTGACGAGGCTGTAATTTTACGCGTCGTCTTTTGACAGCTGTCAAACGACGACGCGTAAATTACAGGTTGTCTGCACAGTACGTCGGCAAACCCATTCAAATGAATGGGCAGATGTTTGCCGACGTACTGGAGCCGTATTTTCAGACGTAAAACAAGGCATAATACGCCTCGTTTACGTCTGAAAATAGGTCGTGTGAACCGAGCCTAAGGGTATGTTCACACGAGGGCGTCCGTAACGGCTGAAATTACGGGGATGTTTCAGCCTGAAAACATCCCCGTAATTTCAGCCGTAACGGCATGTGCAGGCGCTTGAACGCCGCGTCCATTACGGACGTAATTGGCGCTGCTATTCATTGAAGTCAATGAATAACGGCTCCAATTATGACCAAAGAAGTGACAGGTCACTTCCTTGACGCGGGCGTCTATTTTCGCGCCGTCATTTGACAGCGGCGCGTAAATTACGCCTCGTGTGAACAGACAAACATCTGCCCATTGCTTTCAATGGGCAGATGTTTGTCAGTGCTATTGAGGCGCTATTTTCGGACGTAATTCGGGGCAAAAACGCCCGAATTACGTCCGTAAATAGGCCGTGTGAACATACCCTAACACTTTTTCATTCTCCCTCTTAATTCGGCAGTTATAGCATTTATAAAGTCTATAGATTATAGTATATATTTTTTATGGTACAATGTGTGCTGTATATGTACAATTAAAACTCAGAAAAGTCATGTACAGATCTGCGGTAAGACCAAAGAATTCAATGCTATAAAATTTTTATCATCACACTGGGAAAAACAGAAGTAGCATTATTGTCCTATTTAATCAGAAGCGAGGCTTTCATAATGATTTTCTTATTGAAACTTCAACTGTGTGCAGGTAAAGGACACAAAGAGAGCACGGACTGGTGGCGATTGTATCTCAACACACGTTGTATTGCATTGTTGCATCGCAAAACATTTAGTTCACTTGATAAAAGCATTCCTTTTGAGTTACTCCTCAGTATCATGTTTTAGATCTGCCACCTTCATTCAATGAATCCGGCACACAGGCACCAGCATTTCTATGTGTCAAGTGTTTTATCAAGGTATGTATGATTCACATTAAGTTGAAAGTTTAGAGCTCTGAAAATGTATTTATTATATTAGTTTCCTTGAAATATCAACTAAAGAGCAAAAACATCTGCAGTAGTAAATACAAGTCCTTGAGTCGTCCTCTTCTGTCAGGTTGTCATAAATTATTTTCAACCATTTCTAAGTTATAACCACTTGAAAGCTGAATAACAGCAAGTATGGTTTCCATTGTCATTCTAACTAGGGTATCACCCAGCATTCTTAAATGCTGGAATAGGAAATCTTCCAAATTATGAAAAAAACAGAGCTCCCATTAATGAGAAATTTCAGTAAAAATTAAAATTTTACATATTCAATAATGCAACACTTGGCAAAATTAAATCACTGCATTATGCATAGTGCAAGGTATGAGGGGACAGTGCGTGACAGTGAGTGATTATAATTTTTGGTGTTCTTTTAATCCCTGTGTTATGAAACACCCCCTTTGGCATAACATTTCTGTGTCTCGAGTGTTCATTATCTATTTTTAAGGTTACTTATAGACCTTTTTTGGCTGTGGCCCAGTGTTGACTAGACTACTGCAACATCCTCCTTTGTGGGCTCTCCTCAAACACTCTTGCACCCCTCCAATCCATCCACATCTCGGCTGCCCAGTTTATTCACACTTCTACACACTACCAGACTTTTCACTGGCTAACCCCTTTCCAGTGAATTCATTTAGAAACTTTGACAATTACATACCTCACCTTGCGTAATTTCCTACTGAACAGATTTAAAAATCAGGGATATATTCGAAGATTATTAAATAAGCTTACCCTCAAGCATGTCAACTAATATACTCATCTCAAAAATAGCAAATTTGCATACAAAAACTATACGATGTAATGGGCACTGTTTGTAATCATCTCCGCCAACAGAGGTGTCCAGAATGTTTTCTTTGAAAAAAAGGTACCCTAATTTTAAACTGCAAAGAGCATTCTAAGTTGTTGGCCACCAGAATAGGACTAAGAGAAAATATCCTTTATGCACCCACTTTAGTTACAGAGTTTAGCTGTGAATTCAACAAAAATAAAAATATAATGTTTTAATATTTACCAGTGTGACATCAAGATGCTATACATTCTACCATTCTAACCAGTGAATGTAGAGTGGTATCAAAACGAGCACCAAATTTGGAAAGCTGGTTATCACCTAGGTTATTTTGCGATACCGCTGTTTCTCCTAGAACATGGCTATTGGGTCTTTCAAATGTGGCCATATAGTATGAAAGGTATGTCCCCTTACACAAATCAGTAGAATGTTTGAATAATATTCCAACAAGAGAGTATGTAACATTAAAGATTCATTACTTGTAATACATCCATTGTAGTGTACACCTTTAATTGCACTACATGTAAGATGTAGCATGTGGGGTGCACCACATGCAGTCTTTAAACTCGTATAAGACGACACATGTCAGATGTCAATAATTCAAAAGCCTCTAACATCTCTGCTGTTTCTTATAAATTTTATTTTATTCATTTTATTTATTTTATTTAAGTGTGAGTGGGGGGTCTATATATGGGGCACAATCTACAGGGGAGGCTTTATGTGGGACATAATCTACAGGAGGGGCTATATGTAGCGCACTATTTAGAGGGTGGCTATATGTGGGTCACTTTATACAGGTGAGCTATATGTAGAGCGCTATCTATAGGGGGGCTATATGTGGGCCACTATCTACAGGGGGATGTATGTGGGGCTCTATCTATAGGGGGACTATGTGGGGTGGCACTATCTACAGTGGGCTGTATGTGGGGTACTATCTACAGGGGGCCCTATGGGGGGCACTATCTACAGAAAGCTCTATGGGGGCACTATCTACAGTGGGCTCCTTGTGGGTACTATCTACAGGGGGTCTATGGGTACACTATCTACAGGGGGCACTATGGGGAGCACTATCTACAGGGGGCTCTATGGGGGGCACTATCTACTGGGTGCACTGTCTACACAGGGCTCTAGGGGGTGCACTATCTTCAGGGGGCTCTATGGGGGCACTATCTACAGGGCACACTATCTACAGGGGCCTCTATGAGGGCACTACCTACAGGGGGCTCTATGGGGCACTATCTACAAGGATCACTGTGTGTGTGTGTGTGTGTGTGTGTGTGTGTGTGTGTGTGTGTGTGTGTGTGTGTGGGACACATTGTATAGTGCAATTAGAATCAGGGACACAGTGTATTGTGCTATTATATATAGGGGCACCATGAGAATTTTATCTTCGTTTATAGGTGCAGAAATGCCAGACTGCGATAGGCTCTCCCACTCCTAAGCCTGCCATCCTGAGTGGTGGAAGATGGAGTCAGTCTCAGAGACGTAGATTCAGGTGTAGACTGATTACCTATGGGAGTTAACCCCGAAGCTGTGCCTGGCAGATCCTTTACAATTTATGTACTAAGCTTGGTTCTGGTGCTGTATTTATGTACTGAGCTTGGTTCTGGAGCTGTATATATGTACTGAGTTTTGTTCTGGGGCTGTATTTATGTACTGCGCTTGGTTCTGGTACTGTATTTATGTACTGCGCTTGGTCTCAGGTTCTGTATATATGTACTGAGCTTGGTTCTGGTGCTGTATATATGTATGAGCTTAGTCCTGGGTCTGTATATATCTACTGAGGTTGGTTCTGGTGCTGTATATATGTATGAGTTTGGTTCTGGTGACATATATATGTCAGAGCTTGGTTCTGATGCTGTAATTGGGGTCATGGCGCTGTTCCACTATACTGAAGAGTCACATAGTCCTGCCTCCAAACCCACCTTTCCATGCTTGAGTGACATTTGCAGGCGCAGCATAGGGCTAGCAGACGTGCGTCACGATCAGTGGCGGATTAAGTAGACCATAGGCCTTGGGCTGTTCCACAAGCTTGGGCCCCCCTTCTCCACCACCGCCCGGCCACTCCGCGTCTATATTAAACACCACCTTTCTGTGTGAGCATTTACAAATGAGTGTTACAATTCCCTTTGTCAAAGAGCTGTGCCCCTACATACGGACAGTCTCCAACTATCGCTGACAGTATCACACTGTGTAGGGACACATCCTCCTGACAAGGGGAATGGTAACACGCATTTGTCTATTAGTCCTGGGTACACAAAGGCTTTATATGGAATACAATAATTTCCTATAACAGACATGTCAGGAGAGGGGACAGAACTATAGATGCAATGACTCAAAGGTGATGTCTTCACTATGGGTCGTTCTCTCTTCTACTCCATCTGACACAGACCATTATGGCGACTTCTCCTGATGACTGCAGAGTTTCCTGATGAGAAATCTTTGCCCCCTGATTCTGTAGCCATTTTCAGTGTCTATAGCAACATAAAAATTTTGAAATCAAACACCCTAAATTGTCTTATACCCCAGACCCCTAAGCAAATTAAGACCCCAGGCCCATACATTAACTCAAACCAATAAATTCAGTCCCCAAGCGGTAACTAAACTTTTAAAAACATTTGGCATGTCATAGTGATATGTCAGAAGTTTGATCGTTGGGGGTCCCAGCATTGAGACCACCACCGATCACTAAAACAAAGCGGCAGTAGTGCTTAATTTCTGATTGTCTTTCCGCGACGCGGTGTACGGACTCATAGACTTTCTGTTGTGCCCGTACACCACTTGCTCGGCTATCAGAGGAAAGACGATCAGAAACAAAGTGGCACAGCACTCACCTGAGCGCTTCTGCTACTTTCTTTTAGCGATTGGTGGGGGTCTCAGTGCCCGGACCCCCACTGATCAGAACATTTGACATTTCACTATGACATGTAATTTTTTTTAAATGTTTAGTTACCCTTTAAGCAGTTAGCCACCCCTCCCCAGTGTGTCTAACTGGCTGCTGAGTGCTGTATGGGAGGGTCTGAGCATCTGACACTTATGGCTCTGAGGGGGAAAGAATTATCCCCCCATAGAATCCTCAGCAGTCAATCAGACGCTCTGACACCACCTTGCTGTATGATAACTACTGAGGGCTCTATGGGGGAGATTATACTGCAGGGTGGGGGGGGAGTTCTGAGCATCTGACTGACTGCAGAGGGCTCTATGGGTGGGAAATAGTTTCACACACAAAACTTTTGAAACTAAACACCCTATATACAATTTACACTAACACCACACACTATATATTCAAACCACACACTATATACACACACTACACGCACACACTTACACTATATAGACTTACATTATACACACTATAAACTTTATACACACAGCACACACTATATAGACTTACATTATATGCACCATACACTATATAGACTTACACTATACACACAACACGCACTATATAGACTTACACTATGTTCACTATACACACACACTACATAGACTTACATTATACACACAGCACACACTATATAGACTTACATTATACACACACTACACACTGTATAGACCTACACTATGCACACAACACACACTATATAGACTTACACTATGTTCCCTATACACACACACACTCACACACACACACCTACCATAGCCTCTTCCTTTGTGGTGCTTGTGCTCTGGCAGCCTCCGGGAGGTTAATCATGTGACTGTGATGTCACCACCGGTCCTTCACCTTCTAGTTGCAGTCTTGCCGTTATTAAGAAGCAGCTGGAGGTTTAGACAGGAGGGACAGTGCGCAGTAGCACAGAGGAGCAGACTGTCAGGGAGACTCCAGCACCTGCCCATTACAATCTCTGACAGTCTGCTCTCTATAGCTGATGTGCTGTGCCCCTGTTCCCTGGCTGCAATTGATTCCACCTGCACAAGCCCCCCTATTCCTCTTCATCAGCACGTGGGACCGGTGTCTGCTAGAATGCGGGCGGCAGCAGCCCTGGATAGATTTTTTTTACTTATGTGCGGTTTGGGCAGCCATGGGCCCCCTGGGAGCCTTGGGCCCCTGGGCGGCCACCCGAACCGCCCATATGAGGATCCGTCACTGGTCATGATAGGCACGTCTGCTAGTGGTAGAAGTTAGTACACACCTCTTTGATGATCGACACACCGCCAGAAAGGAACAGGAAAGCATGGCGATGGTCATGTAGTGAGGTTAGTGTGGTACTCGCTTCCTGCCCCAGCCAACTTTAAACTAAATGGCCGACGCTAGGGAGGGATTAATTATACAGCATGGGGGGTTCATATAACTCACTGCAGAGTACTCTATGGGGCGATAATAATTTCCCCCCATAGAGCACTCAACAGTCAAATGCTTAACCCCCTTGCTGTATAATAAATACTGAGGGCTCTATGAGGGAAGGGGGGATTGTTCCCCCTTCATAGAGTCCTCTGCAGTCACTTATATGGTTAGACCCACCTTTCAGTATAATCACTCTTCCCATAGAGCCCTCAGTAGTTGCTAAAATATTGCAAGGGGAGGTCAGATTGTTTGACTGACGGCTGGGGGCCCTATAGGGGGGTCTGAGTGACTAACTGTTGAGGTCTCTATGAGAGGGTTATCCTCCCCACAGAGACATCAGAGTCAGACACTCAAATCCCCCTATAGAGCCCCCAGAAGTCAGTCAGACAATGTGACCTCCCATTGCAATATAATCCCTCCCATACAGCCCTCAGTAGTTATTTTACTACAAGGGGAGGGGTGTCTGACTACTTAAAGGGGTTTTCCCATGAGGGACATTTATGACATATCCACGGGATACGACATAAATGTCAGATAAATGCGAGTCCCACCTCTGGGACCCGCATCTATCTCTAGAACGGGGTAGTCTAAACCCCGTTCTATCTCTTCCTGCTCTCGCTGCCTCCCGGCCACTCCCAACTTCATGGTTGGGAGTTACGAATACAGCATATCTCGCAGAAGCGCTCAGAAGACCACTGTGCAGCTTTGTTTCTAGTCTGCTTTTCTCGGAAGGTCGAGCAAGTGGTGTACGGATGTACGCCATTCCAGGGAATGCCAATCAGAAACGATGCGGCGCAGCATTCACCCGCTTCTGCCGCTTCACTTGTGATCAGTGTGATTCACTTGTCTCAATGCTCGGACTCCCCACCGATTAATAGTTCTGACATATCACTATGACATGTCAAAACTTTTATAAAAGTTTAGTTACACTTTAAAGAGAGGTGAATTTTTTATTATTATTATTATTATTATTATTATTATTATTATTTATTTATTTTATTTAATAAAAAGAGAGCTGAATTTTTTATTATTATTATTATTATTACTATTATTATTATTTTCTTTAATAAAAAATGTCTGTCAGTGTGTTTGGTGCAACTTTCTAAATACTTATTATTAAAAATGATTTTTGCTTTTTGAGTTACAGCTGCTTTACATAGTTACATAGTTTGTACGGTTGAAAAAAGACACATGTCCATCAAGTTCAACCAAGGGATGGGAAAGGGGAAGTAAAAAATTTCTACACATAGCAGTTAATATTTTTTTGTTCTAGGAAATTATCTAAGCCTTTTTTAAAGCCATCTACTGTCCCTGCTGCGACCAGCTCCTGCGGTAGGCTATTCCATAGATTCATAGTTCTCACAGTAAAGAAGCCTTGTCGCCTCTGCAGGTTGAACCTTTTTTTCTCCAGACGGAGGGAGTGCCCCCTTGTTTTTTGAGGGGGTTTTACATGGAACAGGATTTCACCATATTTTTTGTATGCGCCATTCATATATTTATATAAGTTAATCATGTCCCCCCTTAGTCGTCTTTTCTCAAGGTTTAGTTCTTTTAATCTTTCCTCATAACTTAGATTCTCCATGCCCCTTATTAGCTTTGTATCCTGTATACAGAGCAGCTATATCTAGTGCTAAAACCTATAGCTGTCAGGTCAGTGGCACTGACGGGTACAGTGTCAGTGGGTTGGGGGGGTTGAATTGCGTGTGAGGAGAAAGGATGGGCCCAAGATGTGCCAACAGCCCAAGGCCCATGGTACACTTAATCCGCCACTGGTCAGGGGCTCTTCCTGGAGCAGAATCCCCAGAAAGAACATTGCCGACCCTTGAGAGCATGGCCCTAAAGGAAAGGCTACCTGGATCCTGGAGTAACTCGAAGTGAAAGAGAAGAGAACTGGGTTTGGTTTGGAGACCTCCTATTAGAAGTGCCTGTCGGGAGTGGTCAGCAATATGTTGGTGTCCTATGGTAAATTTCCCCTAGAACAGTGGGATTGGATTTACTGAGTGGCAAGGGCCTGGAAGAATAGGGTCAGAAGATGTAGAGAGGCACCTAAAGGGTGTGAATAAAAGGAGAGTTATTCCTGGCAGGAAACTGAGGGAAAAGATGGAGAGGCATGTGAGGTAACACTGGCTTTGCGGATAGGAAGACAGAAAGACAGAAAGAGACCTGTGGAAGAAAATAGTTTGGAAACAGAGTTCATCTGTTTGAAATTTTAGAAATGTTTAAAGAACATACCACTTTAAGCATTGTAACCATTGCGCTTCTACCTCATAATAACTGTTGTAATAATAGTTGTGTATTTAGGTAAGATACTTGTTCAACAATCATTTGGTCTGCAATTGTGTCTCTTTTACAGGGAACCCTGTCTATACTAAGACGGTATAAACAGCTTCACTCTCATCTACTGCCGCTTTCTCCTTTCCCTCATAGATTGTAAGTAGAGATGAGCATATTTCCCAGAATTTGTTTCAAGCCCGGTTCGGTTGAATTGGCTGTCCGATTCAGTTTGGTCAAAATAAATTTGCCACGAATTGCAAGTATCCCGATTGCACTGAAAACTCTCTTCCGTCTTTAGGACTTTATTCAATGCTTTTTAAGCTCTTCAAGACTAGCCAGCGTTAGTAATTATCAGTTACATCATTACATAGGTTGAAAAAAAACACAGGTTCATCAAGTTCAACATTTCTCAATAAGTTACACGTCATTCATTGCTTTATTAACTATAACTGTAATGATGGGGGTAGGGAAACAGACAAGTGAGCCCTAATCTACCCGCCACTCAGTCCCTGCCTACTTGCAACGACCCGCCCTAGGCGACGGGGTACAACTGGGCGACGGTCCCTACGCTCAGTAAGTGCACGACAGACAAACAGACAAGGGTACACAAAGCTAAGGGAAATGGGGCAGTTGCCCACGGCAACACCGTGAGCAACAAGAGTGGTGAACGAGCCGAGTCAAACCAGGAGTGTACGAGGTACCAAACGCAGAGCAGGAGAGTAGTGAACAAGCCGAGTCAAACCAGGAGTGTACGAGGTACCAAACGCAGAGCAGGAGAGTAGTCAACAAGCCAGGGTCAGTATGAAGCAGGGTCTAATAGTTCAGAAGCTGCAGCAGGGCCAGGAAACCAAACGAGAAGAATCACAAGCAAGGAGGAACAGGAAAGGCAGGTATAAATAGACAGAGGGCGGGAGCTAGCTCCGTCTGGCCAGGCTGTGATAGGCTCTCCCACTCCTAAGCCTGCCATCCTGAGTGGTGGAAGATGGAGTCAGTCTCACAGACATAGAAGCAGGTGCAGACTGATTACCTATGGGCGTTGACACAGAAGTTGTGCCTGGCAGATCCTTTACAATAACCCTCAATTTCATTTTTTAGTAAATTATCATCTAGCCTTTTTTTAAATGCTGACATAGTATCTGCTATCACTACCTCTTGGTGTAGGGCATTCCATAGTTTGACTACTCTAACTGTAAAGAATCCTTTTGTATATTGATGTCTGAAACTACTTTCTTCCACCCGCAATGGATGTCCCCTAGTCCTTTGTAGAGTCCTTGGAAGGAATAGATCATGTGCTAGTTCTCTGTATTGACCACACATATATTTATACATGTTAATGAGATCACCTTTAATACGTCTTTTTTCCAAGCTGAACAAGCCCAATTTTTCTAGCCTTTCATTGTAAGCGACACCTCCCATTCCATTTAATAATCTAGTTGCCCGCCTTTGAACCCTCTCTAGTTCCCCTATAACTTTTTTACAATGTGGAGCCCAAAACTGAATTCCATAATCAAGATGTGGCCTTACAAGGGATTTATAGAGGGGTAATACTACATTTGGATCATGGGTTTTTAACTCTAATTTTATACACCCTAAAAACCTATTGCTTGACATTGAGTGCTGCTGCTTAGCTTATTTGTAACCAGAATACCCAGGTCCTTTTCTTGTTCCGTTATCCCCAGTTTTATTCCATTTAATGTATATGAATTAATACTATTATTGCGTAATGGGAGTATTACTTTACATTTATCAACATTAAATTTCATCTGCCATTTTTTTGCCCATGCTGCCAGCTTATCTAGGTCTCTCTGTAATATTTTATAGTCAAGCTGAGTTTTAAGTATCCTACAAAGTTTTGTATCGTCAGCAAAAACTGACACCCTATGATCAATCCCATTGACAAGGTAATTAATAAAGAGATTAAAAAGAATTGGGCCTAACACCAATCCTTGTAATACCCCGCTGCTGACGTCTGCCCATTTTGACTAAGTGCCATTTATAACGACTCTATGTTTTCTATCCCTTAACTAATTCTTAACCCCCCTATATACATGGTCCACTAGTCCCTGTGTCTGTAGCTTCAGAACCAGACTGTTGTGTGGAACAGTATCAAATGCTTTTGCAAAATCCAAATAAAT
The DNA here is from genome assembly GCF_050947455.1 of Rhinoderma darwinii. Taxonomy (NCBI): domain Eukaryota; kingdom Metazoa; phylum Chordata; class Amphibia; order Anura; family Rhinodermatidae; genus Rhinoderma; species Rhinoderma darwinii. Next base: position 566,894,382 of record NC_134687.1, on the reverse strand, counting down.
CATATCAGCCGCATGACCAACATCCAGATTTGCACTTACATATATGGGTAGAGGGAGGACTAACCACAGTGTATTTTAGGAAGGCTGACTGCAAGAAGATGGTCCGAGGTCATGTGATCCTGTATCTAATCTGTAAAATGGCAGGATTCGGTGGCCAAATCCGAAACTTTTGGGAAATTCGGACCGTATTCAATTAGTATAGAATTAATTTGCTCATCCCTAATTGTAAGTCTTTGTGGCCAGGGCCATCTCTCCTGTACCAGTTTGTCACTAGGTAAGCCTATATTTATTGTAGTTGCTTGTTTTTATCATTGATAGGTTATGTATATGAACTTATCTGTATTACATGTACATCGTCTTAGAAGCTAGTGGCGCTTTAAAAAGAAAAAATAATAATTTGAATATAATAATAAGATGAAGAACTAGGATCCAGTGTTCAGGTATATGGGCATCATCAGACATCCCTGGCTTGAAGATCTCGAGTAAATTAGCAAAATGCTGAGTTGGTTTTTTAATGTTTCCACCAAGAAAAGAGAAACGCAAGCTGTCTGTCACCTCATGCACCTCCAGGCATATAAATAAGCTTATTCAGGTTGTCCAAGCATGTATGTTTACGGAATGATTTTTCAGATGAAGGATCTATCACTTTTTTAAAATAACTCAAAAGTGTGTTGGCACAGCCATGCTTATTTGTTGGCAAGGTTAGTGGAGGTGTAACTATGCAGATTACAGTTAAACCAATTTAGTTGGTGTCACATTTATGGCTTCCAAACTAAAGCAAAAATAAAAATTGCCTTGCAATAACACTGTTGCGGAAGGAACAAAACTCCCAAATCTGTCACATTCCGTCACGTGAGATCCTTTATACAATAAATTTGAGACTAATATCTAACCCCTTACAACAGTCCAAAGTCCTATAGAAAAATCTTTTTTTTATGAACTTGTAAATAGCAAAGATGATTCATTTGTAGGAACCATATCATTACGCTAATGGTTAGTCTGAGACACACAAGGTCCAGTTGTGGACAAAAAGCAGGAAACCTCAAAAAAACAAAGTTGACCACATAGTGAGCTAGGCTAAGCAATGTTGTGGAGAGTGTCATATAATATCATAATGCATCATGTTTAATATGGTTCCTATCTATGACCTTGCTAAGAAAACCAATGTATTGAATTATTCCTATTATTGCTTCTACAAAATTTCTGCCCAATAACATAATGTGTTGTTTATGGTCTACAAAGCAAAACGCTATGGCAGCGCTTCTGAAAATGTTTCTCATGTGGTGTGTTTTCGTAGTGCAAAGGAATAACTGTGCAGCTTTTATTCTTTAATGTCTTGTGCAATGACATTGAATGGTGACAGTCTTGTTATAAAATATCCTAAGGCAGAAGTTCTGGGAGTATATCATCAATACAAGACACCAGGGCTCCTGCTGAATAGTTTGCGAACAGTGGCAGTGTAACGTCCACTGGGAAAGTGAACCCACTGGGCTACTCCGCCGTAACGGAGTAGCTGCTGGCCAGCAAGACAAGTATAGAACAGTCACTGGCAGATGGTACCTTGATGGCAGGCTATTGCTGGATTACTGGAAGCAGGAAGGTGCTGGATTACTGGAAGCTGGCTTGTGATGGATTATCAGAACCAGGCTCGTGCTGAATTATCAGAAACTGGCTTGTGCTGGATTATCGGAAGCTGGTTTGTGCTGGATTATTGGAAGTTGGTTTGTGCTGGATTACTGGAAGCAAGACTGGTCACGGACACTGGACTCAGGATGTAAGACTGGTGACGGACATTGGACTTAGGATACAGGACTGGACACGGGTACAGAACTGGTCACAGACACTGGACTCGGGATACAGAACCGGATACGGATACAGGACTAGTCACGGACACTGGATTCGGGATACAGAACTGAACACGGATACAGGATAGTCACAGACACAGGTTTCAGGGAACAGGATACGGAACCTTCGCAGACTAACTCTGGATAAGAAGTAATATTGCTCAGGCACTGGGGCAGTGGGCAGGTCTAACTATATAGCCCAGGGTGTACAGGGATAGGCTGGGGACACTTTAGTGTTGCGCACGCTGGCCCTATAAGAGACCACCAAAGCACATGCCTGTACCTACGGAAACCAGGAGCAGGAGTCAGAGCATCCCAGGGGAGGAGGAGGGAGATGCCGGTGGTGAGTAGAAACAAACTGACTGCCGCGGCCCCCTGGGTAAGGGAGATGCTGGCGGTTCACGCCTATCTGCGGCTACAGTATCCCTCTTTACACCTCCTCTTCATAGGGTCAGAGCATAGGAGTAATTATTTGATGAGTGCAGGGGCATCAATGTTCTCTTCAGGTGCCCAAGATCTCTCCTCAGGACCAAAACCTCTTCAGTATACAAGGTAGAAAGTCTTCCCTCCAACTTTCTTTTAGTCCAGAATCTCCTTGACTTCAAATACATCTGAAGAAACCTTGGGAGCAGACGCAGAATTGTAGAGGACCTACTGTACCATTTGAGAACCATGGGTTTCAGGAGAGAAACATGAAAGGAGTTGGGTAACATTGAGAGTAGGAGGAAAACGTAGTTTGTAAGACACTGGATTGATTTGTCGTAAGACTTTAAAGGGACCAAGAAACCTAGGAACAAATTTATAAGAAAGGAATTTTTAGGCGAATATTTTTAGAGGATAACCAGACTTTAAAACCAGGAGAGAATTGAGGAGATATCCTTCTCTTCCTATTAGCGCCTGCAAGTTCACTGACTTGATTTGCGGCCAAATCTGAAGGAAGCTTCTATTGGAAAGATTAGCTGCAGGAACTTCGGAGGTAGCAAGCACCTGGAGAGGCACATGAGGATGTTGGCTGTAAACTATGAAACACGGTGAGGTAGCCATGGATTCACTCTTATGATTATTATATGAAAATTTGGCCCACAGGAGCAGGTGTGCCCAATTGTCATGTTGAGTGAATACGTTGGACTGTGCATGGTACGCAGAAGAGAAATCCAAGTGGTGCAGTACACACAGGAAGGAAGATCTGTAATAAAATCCATAGCAATATTCTGTCAAGGATCTTCCGGGACCAGGAGTGGCTGGAGTAGGCCCATAGGTTTGGAATGAGCAATTTTGTTTTGGGCACACTTGGTACATTCAGAAACATAGTCTTGAACATCTTTGGGCAGTGTGGGCCAACAATAATGGCAAGAGATGAAGTCCCGAGTCTATCGAATGCCAGAATGACCTGCCAACTTGGAGTTGTGGCCCCAGAAGAGAATCTTCTTCCTGTCTGCAGGGGGGGGGGGGACATACGTTTTTCCTAGAGGAATGTCTCTGTTCTGGAGAGGAGCAACAGCTATTATGTGTAAGGAGTCAATAATATGCTGATATTCCTCTTCATGGTTGGTTGTTTCAAATGAACGGGATAGAGCGTTTGCCTTGACATTTTTGTCAGCTGGGCGAAAATGGTGTTGAAAATTAAATCTGGAAAAGAACAGAGACCACCTGGCATGACGTGGATTCAGACTGTAAGAAGGTAAGGTTCTTGTGATCAGTGTAAATGACAACTGGATGTGCGGAACCCTCCAACAGATGTCTCCACTCTTCTAGAGCCAGCATGAGGGCTAAGGGCTTACGCTCCCAAATGGAATAGTTCCTTTCCGCAGCAGAGAAGAGTTTGGAGAAAAAAAACACAGGGGACAGCTTTTCCCTTAAAGTCTCTTTGGAAGAGAAGTGCTCCAAAACCAATGGACGAGGACAATGAGAACTGTCAGACGAAATCTGGATGACATAGAATGGAGGCAGAAGTGAAGGAACTTTTTAGCTTTGTGAATGCAGACACGGTTTCAGGGGTTCAATTCTTTGCATTCACTCCGTTTTTTGGTGAGGGCAGACATGGGAGCAGTAAGTGAAGAAAAATTAGTGATAAATTGACGGTGGAAATTCACAAAGCCCAGAAACCTCTGTATGGCAAGGAGATGTTGAGGACGAGGCCAATCAAGAATGGATTTTACTTGGAAGAGAAGTGCTCCAGCACCATTGGACGAGGACAATGAGAACTGTCAGACGAAATCTGGATGACATAGAATGGAGGCAGAAGTGAAGGAAGTTTTTAGCTTTGTGAATGCAGACTCGGTTTCAGGGGTTCAATTCTTTGCATTCACCCCATTTTTTGGTGAGGGCAGACATGGGAGCAGTAAGCGAAGAAAAATGAGTGATAAATTGACGGTGGAAATTCACAAAGCCCAGAAACCTCTGTATGGCAAGGAGACCTTGAGGACGAGGCCAATCAAGAATGGATTTTACTTTTCCAGGATCCATTTGGATTTCATGATCCGAACAATAAAACGCAGGAAGGGTAAGAATTTATTTTCAAAGGTGCATTTTTCCAATTTGGCAAAAAGGTTGTTGCTCCTTAACCCGCGACAGGACTTGGCGAACATGCTTCCGGTGTGTCATAAGATTGGGTGAGTAGATCAAGATGTCATCCAGATAAACCACCACACAGACAAACAATAAATCCCTGAATATGTCATTCATGAATTCCTGGAACACAGCTGGAGCATTACATAACCCGAAGGGCATCACGAGATACTCATAGTGACCATCTCTGGTGTGGAATGTAGTCTTTCACTCGCAACCTTTACGGATACGTATCAAATTATAAACCCCATGAAGTTCCAGCTTAGTGAAAATCTTGGCTCCACAAATACGGTCAAAGAGCTCAGAGATCAGCGGTAAGGGGTACTTGTTTTTTATAGTGATTTTATTCAAACCACAATATTCTATGCAAGGCCAGAGGCATCCATCTTTTTTCTCAACAAAGAAAAATCCGGCTCCGGTTGGGGAAGTTGACTTCCTAATAAAGCCCCTTTCGAGGTTCTCCTTGACATATGCCGACATGGCTTGGGTTTCAGGTAGAGAAAGAGGATATACCCGTCCATGAGGAGGTGAAGTTCCAGGAAGTAATTTGACTGGACAGTCGTATGGACGATGTCACTGTAGGGTCTCAGTCTCCTTCTTGCTGAACATGTCTGCATAGTCCCTTCCTGTAGACCAGGAAGGGACTGAGACATTGGAGGTCGGGCCGGACGAACCACAGGCAGACAGTTGAAGTGACAGCAAGGTCCCCAATGAAGAATTTCTCCAGAATCCCAATCAAGCACTAGAGCGTGCTTGTGAAGCCAGGTTAGTCCCAACAGAATTGTAATAATAGTCATGGGTAAAACTTAGAAGGCTATTTGTTCAGAGTGTAGAGCACTCACTTGTAACTTCAATGGTTCAGTGATGATGAGAATTGGGTCTGGCTATGGATGACCATTCATGGAAGCTACCGCTAGAGGTTTCTTTAGAGGAGTAGTGGGCAAGTGGAGATGGTCTACTAGGGCCTGGTGTATGACGTTCCTGGCCGCTCCAGAATCCAGATAGGCCGAGATAGAATGTGAGGCTTCACCAGCAAGAAAAGAGGCTGTAATCGAAAGTTTAGGAGAGAATTTTACAGAAGGCATAGGTTCACCTGGGGTAGTCTCTCCTATCAACCCTAGGTGCTGGAGTTTCCCGGCTTCTGAGGACACTGCTGCACAAAATGACCCTTTCTTCCACAGTACATGCATAGGTTAGCAGAATGTCCATGCTGCCGCTCTTGGTCCAATAGTCTGACCCGGTCAACCTGCATTGGTTATTTAGAGCTAGTAGCGGAAGGAAGTAGCAGGGGTCTCTGAAAATTAGGCACCAGTCTATAGAGCTTTCTCTCTCTGAGGGCTTCTTGAGAGGATACTTGGAACCTCAGGTCTATGCGGCTAGCCAAAATAATTAAGGCACCCAGAGTGGAAGTGCGATCCCCAACCTGCCAGCTCATCTTTACTCCTACTGGCCAATCATTGTGCAGAAATGGCTCCATTAGGTTCCACATAATTTTGCCAGAGGTGCCAATAGTTTCTGGGCAGCCTGGGGTATGAATTTGGCGGTCCCTGCCTTCATATATTTTGAAACCGCAGGTGTAACCCGTTGTGCTCTCGCACACTTTGTACAATTTCACCCCATATCTGGCTCGTTTGGAAGGGATGAATTGACGAAAGGAAAGACGGCCTTTGAAGCTCATGAGCGATTCATCTACAGACAGATTTTTATCAGGGGTATACAACTTTAGAAATAAATCACTTAGAAGGGTGATTAATGGCCTTAATTTATTAAGCCGATCATAGGCTGGGTCACTTCTTGGGGGGACTTGGGAATTGTCAGTAAAATGCATGAATCGCATTAGGGCCTCATAGCGGTTTCTGGACATCACTGCTGCAAATACAGGGGTAGCGTGGACAGCACTAGAAGTCCAGTAGGACCGGACAGATGGTTTTTTAACCAAACCCATATTGAGGGTAATGCCTAAATTTTTTTTTATTTCTGGGACACTTGTGGGGTTCCACATTCTGGAGTACATAGACACAGGCTTTTGCAGAACAAACTGCCTAGCATACAGATTAGTCTGCTGGACTATCAAGTCTAGGACTGTATCGCATACAAATAAATGAAAAAAATTATAGGGGGTAAAATTTTGGAGGTCAACACTAATTCCTGGAGTCGCTTCAAATTGGGGTACTTGGGGGGAAAATGATAGTGCAGGATCCCACATCACGGGAGGGACTGCAACACTCGGCCCTGCACTTGACACCTCTACAGCGACTGACGTATCTACCACCATAGGACTATGGGTTTCAGCGGTAGAATTAGAATCGTCACTGTCACTGTCGGGAACAAATTCTGAAGCGGTGTCTGTTTCGCTTTCAGAAGTGTCGGAACATAGCAATATATATATATGCCCTATAAGTCCTAACCCTAAAGTAAACCTAAAAACGACACAAATTATTATTATTTTCTTTTTATATAACAGGCGTAAAATAAATTCTAACGGCCCTAAACACGAACGCTAAATTAACCCTAACCCTAAAGTAACGCTAAACTAGCACTAAACCTAAAGTAACGCTAAACTAGCACTAACGCTAATCTAGCACTAACGCTAAACTAGCACTAACGCTAATCTAGCGCTGACGCTAATATAGATTTTATATATATATATATATATATATATATATATATATATATATATATATATATATGTATATATTAGAAAGATGATTTTTTTCACTTTTTTTTCCTTCACAGAACAGGACGCAGACTGATCTCTCTCTCCTCTCAGAACAACTACAATGGGAGGTGAGAGAAACACAGCCCATGTCCTGGCTGTGTTATGAAAATAACTATCAGTGATCTCTGTGATAGGTTTTATCACAGAGATCACCTGATCAGGGACCAGTCACAACGGTCCCTGACTGTTGCTGTGCCAGCTACCGACATAGGTAAGCTTTGCACTGCGCATGCGGGCGCCATTTGGGGGGGGGAAATCGGACGAGGGGGGGGTCGGACCAGGGGGGGGGGATCGGACATGAAGGGGAATCGGACGGGGGGGGGGGGTCGGACGTGGGAGGGGGGGACACACTAATTACCCGTTCTCTCTCCTCTCTAAGGAGTTATTCAATGAGAGGAGAGAGAAATGGCAACGATCTGCTGCTTTACCGTGAACGCCGTGAATCGTTATAACGATTCACAGCGATCACATGAACAGAGACCACTCGTGATGGTCTCTGATCGTTGCTCCGAACACTCAGCTCCGGTAGCTGAGAGAACGGAGCTATGCACTGCGCATGCGTGCGCCATTTTGGGGGGGGATCGGACGAGGAGGAGGGTCGGACGTGGGAGGATCAGACGTGGCAGGGGTGGGGGAACACTTATTACCCGTTCTCTCTCCTCTCTAAGGAATTATTCCAAGAGAGGAGAGAGAAATGGCGATGATCTGCCGCTTTAGCGTGAACGCCGTGAAATAACGATTCACGGCGATCACGTGACCAGAGACCACTCGTTATGGTCTCTGGTCGTTGCTGAGAGAACGGAGCTCTGATCTTCCGTTTCGGCGCTACTTTAGGCTAAATCGATCACGTGACAAGGCGTCGCCTTAGCCTAAAGCCCATTAGTGAGTAACGTAAAAAGGCGTACTGTTGGTCACTAAGGGGTTAATGACCAGGCCATTTTGCGTGTTATTGACCAAGGATTATTTTTTGTTTTTTCACGGTCACATTCCAAGAGTCGTAACTTTTTTTTATTCCATGGACATAGTCGTATAAGGGCTTGTTTTTTGCGGGACGAGTTGTATTTTGTAATTGTACCATTTTTAGATGCTTATAATGTATCGATTAACTTTTATTAACTTTATTTTAGGAGAGAATTGAAAATAAGCAGCTATTCCAGCATTGATTTTCACGTTATAAATTTACGCCGTTTACTATGCAGCGTAAATAACATGTTAACTTTATTCTAAGGGTCGGCACGATTACGGGGATATCAAATATGTAAAGGTTTTATATGTTTTTCTACGTTTGCACAATAAAAACCCTTTTAGAAAATAATTACCTGTTTTTGCATCGCCGCATTCCAAGAGCCGTAATTTTTTTTATTTTCCTGTCAATGTGGCCGTATGTGGGCTTGATTTTTGCGGGCCAAGGTGTAATTTCTATTAGTACTATTTTGGGGGTACATAAGACTTATAGATTAACTTTTATTTAATTTTTATGGGGGGAATGGGAGAAAGGAGAGAATTTTGCCGTTGTTTTTTGCGTTTTTTTTGGACGCCGTTCACCTGGCGGTTTAATTAATGAGTTCATGTTATTGTTCAAGTCGTTACAATCGCGGGGATACCATATATGTGTATGTGTTATTTGTTTTGGCACTTTTACTAAATAAAACCACTTTTTGGGCAAGTTTTATTTGATTTTGACTGTAAATTATATATTTTTTTTTCACAAACTTTATTTAACTGCTTTACATTTTTTTTTTTAGTCCCACCAGGGGACTTCACTATGCAATCGGATGATCGCATATATAATGCTTTGGTATACTTAGTATACCAAAGCATTATTGCCTCCGGCATGGCCTAACAGGCATTTGCTGAAGACAGACCTGGGGGTCATTGTTAGGCCCCCGGCTGCCATGGAAACCTGACGGCGCCCCGCGATTTTTTTTCGGAGTCGACGATGGGGTGAAAGAGGTAGCTCCCTCCCTCTGTCAAACACATTAGATGTCGCTATTGACAGCGGCATTTAATGGGTTAAACTGCCGGAATCGGAGCGCGCTTCGATTCCGGCAGTTGCAGCAGGAGCGAGGCTGTGTATAACAGCCGTGCTCCTGCTGCTGGTCGCATGTGTACACTGTCAGTACCCACGTGATCATAGGACGGGTATATCCATCCTCCTGCGTGAACTAGCAGATGCAGAGGACGGATATATCCGTCCTTCGGCATTAAGAGGTTAAAAGACAAGGGGGTCCTGGAGTTGAAAAAATACTATGTAATATATATATATATATATATAACACACAAGAAAATGGCGACAGCACACTGCGAACACTATTGCCACCTAAGCTACTAAATATAAGTAAACATGCATTACTGCTAAATCTACTTACAATTGTGTGAGTAGGGTAGCCCGCTCTATGAATTATCAAGGCGTCACAAATAGGCTTCTACCTGGCTAGTCACGTTGCGCCTCATGACTTACACACTATCCCTCCATGTTTCACACACTTGCATCCCATTATTCATTTATTTTTTAGGCACTTTACTCATTACTGCCCCCTATATTTCACTTACATTATTACACTTGCACATACACTATTCATTTATTATTTCTTACTACACATCCCATGCACCACATACCACTCCCCTCAAGACTAGTGGGAGTGGCTATTATTATTTAAAGCACCTGCTCACTCGCCTTCATCAGCGTTTCTGACCTGGCTGTGTCCATTTGTAAGTATGGCCTTTTTCGGTGTTTTTGCATAAATGTCCTTGTTTTTATCTGTTTTGTCTGTACATCAGGAGCTTTTCGCTCCAGTTAGGGACTCGCAAGTCTGGGGATCCTTGTCGTGGATTGCGAGCTTGCGTCCTTTTGGCCAAAATGATCACTAATACCCCAGGTATTTTTCATTATTACTTATATTCGCTTCTTTTGGACACAGCCAGGTCTTTGATGCTGGGAGAGCATGGTGTGTGTTGTTTGGCCTAGCAAGCAGGGTAGCCCGCTCTATGAATTATCAAGGCGTCACAAATAGGCTTCTACCTGGCTAGTCACGTTGCGCCTCATGACTTACACACTATCCCTCCATGTTTCACACACTTGCATCCCATTATTCATTTATTTTTTAGGCACTTTACTCATTACTGCCCCCTATATTTCACTTACATTATTACACTTGCACATACACTATTCATTTATTATTTCTTACTACACATCCCATGCACCACATACCACTCCCCTCAAGACTAGAGGGAGTGGCTATTATTATTTAAAGCACCTGCTCACTCGCCTTCATCAGCGTTTCTGACCTGGCTGTGTCCATTTGTAAGTATGGCCTTTTTCGGTGTTTTTGCATAAATGTCCTTGTTTTTATCTGTTTTGTCTGTACATCAGGAGCTTTTCGCTCCAGTTAGGGACTCGCAAGTCTGGGGATCCTTGTCGTGGATTGCGAGCTTGCGTCCTTTTGGCCAAAATGATCACTAATACCCCAGGTATTTTTCATTATTACTTATATTCGCTTCTTTTGGACACAGCCAGGTCTTTGATGCTGGGAGAGCATGGTGTGTGTTGTTTGGCCTAGCAAGCAGGGTAGCCCGCTCTATGAATTATCAAGGCGTCACAAATAGGCTTCTACCTGGCTAGTCACGTTGCGCCTCATGACTTACACACTATCCCTCCATGTTTCACACACTTGCATCCCATTATTCATTTATTTTTTAGGCACTTTACTCATTACTGCCCCCTATATTTCACTTACATTATTACACTTGCACATACACTATTCATTTATTATTTCTTACTACACATCCCATGCACCACATACCACTCCCCTCAAGACTAGTGGGAGTGGCTATTATTATTTAAAGCACCTGCTCACTCGCCTTCATCAGCGTTTCTGACCTGGCTGTGTCCATTTGTAAGTATGGCCTTTTTCGGTGTTTTTACAATTGTGTGAGCCCACCTGCCACAACAAGGCGACCTCCATGAGGTGGGAACCTACGCTGCACATACACCCAGAACTGGGACTAAGCTTACATATACTTGGGGATGGTAGGAACAAGCATTAAACTAATTACCCAGGGCAGAATGGGAGGAGTGCAAGATCAAAAATGGAGGCAGTCACTAACCCCACATATACACTACTGTTCAAAAGTTTAGCGTCACTTAGAAATTTCCTTATTTTTGAAAGAAAAGCACAGTTTTTTTCAATGAAGATAACATTAAATTAATCAGAAATACACTCTATACATTGTTAATGTGCTAAATGACTATTCTAGCTGCAAACGTCTGGTTTTTAATGCAACATCTACATAGGTGTATAGAGGCCCATTTCCAGCAACCATCACTCCAGTGTTCTAATGGTACATTGTGTTTGCTAACTGTGTTAGAAGGCTAATGGATGATTAGAAAACACTTGAAAACCCTTGTGCAATTATGTTAGCACCGCTGTAAACAGTTTTGCTCTTTAGAGGAGCTATAAAACTGACCTTCCTTTGAGCTAGTTGAGAATCTGGAACATTATATTTGTGGGTTCGATTAAACTCTCAAAATGGCTAGAAAAAGAGAGCTTTCATGTGAAACTCGACAGTCTATTCGTGTTCTTAGGAATTAAGGCTATTCCATGCGAGAAATTGCCAAGAAACTGAAGATTTCCTACAACGGTGTGTACTACTCCCTTCAGAGGACAGCACAAACAGGCTCTAACCAGAGTAGAAAGAGAAGTGGGAGGCCCCGCTGCACAACTGAGCAACAAGACAAATACATTAGAGTCTCTAGTTTGAGAAATAGACGCCTCACAGGTCCTCAACTGGCAGCTTCATTAAATAGTACCCGAAAAAACGCCAGTGTCAACGTCTACAGTGAAGAGGCGACTCCGGGATGCCGGCCTTCAGGGCAGAGTGGCAAAGAAATAGCCATATCTGAGACTGGCTAATAAAAGGAAAAGATTAATATGGGCAAAAGCACACAGACATTGGACAGAGGAAGATTGGAAAAAAAGTGTTATGGACGAATCGAAGTTTGAGGTGTTTGAATCACACAGAAGAACATTTGTGAGACGCAGAACAACTGAAAATATGCTGGAAGAGTGCCTGACGCCATCTGTCAAGCATGGTGGAGGTAATGTGATGGTCTGGGGTTGCTTTGGTGCTGGTAAAGTGGGAGATTTGTACAATTTAAAAGGGATTTTGAATAAGGAAGGCTATCACTCCATTTTGCAACGCCATGCCATACCCTGTGGACAGCGCTTGATTCGAGCCAATTTCATACTACAACAGGACAATGACCCAAAGCACATCTCCAAATTATGCAAGAACTATTTAAGGAAGAAGCAGGCAGCTGGTATTCTATCTGTAATGGAGTGGCCAGTGCAGTCACCAGATCGCAACCCCATAGAGCTGTTGTGGGAGCAGCTTGACCGTATGGTATGCAAGAAGTGCCCATCAAGCCAATCCAACTAGTGGGAGGGGCTTCTGGAAGCATGGGGTGAAATTTCTCCCGATAACCTCAGCAAATTAACAGCTAGAATGCCAAAGGTCTGCAATGCTGTAATTGCTGCAAATGGAGCATTCTTTGACGAAAGCAAAGTTTGAAGGAGAAAATTATTATTTCAAATAAAAATCATTATTTCTAACCTTGTCAATGTCTTGACTATATTTTCTAGTCATTTTGCAACTCATTTGATAAATATAAGTGTTAGTTTTCATGGAAAACACAAAATTGTCTGGGTGACCCCAAACTTTTGAATGGTAGTGTATGAATCACATAAACAACACAAAAGTTTGAAGGGCACATTCCAACAAAATGAAACAAAACGTGTATACAGGTGCAAGAATGCCTGTGACTGCAAATTTATGCAGCACACAAGAAAATGGCGACAGCACACTGCAAACTCCAAAGTCACCTAAGCCACTAAATATAAATAAATATGCATCACTGCTAAATATACTTACAATGGGTAGGTTCTTAGCGCACATTTTGATCATTGGTTTAGCATTAAACTAATTAAAATCACACAGGGCAGAATGGGAGGAGTGCAAGATCAAAAATGGAGCCAGTCACTAACCCCACATAATTAGTTTAATGGTGGTTCCTACCATCTCCAAGTATATGTAGGCTTAGTCCCAGTTCTGGGTGTATGTGCAGCTTAGGTTCCCACCTCATAGAGTTCGCCTTGTCGTGGCAGGTGGGCTCACACAATTTGATCAAAATGTGCACTAAGAACCTCCCTATTGTAAGTAGATTTAGCAGTAATTCATATTTATTTATATTTAGTGGCTTAGGTGGCATTAGTGTTCACAGTGTGCTGTCGCCATTTTCTTGTGTGCTGTATAAATTCACAGTCACAGGCGTTCTTGCACCTGTATGCACATTTTGTTTCATTTTGTTGGAATGTGCTGTTTTGGTTATAGTGTGGCTATTCTAATTAAGTACTGTATTATTTCCGCAATATACTGTATGGTGATTGATAATATTTGGGTATAGTATAATGGCTTAATTTCAACAATGGTAGCGGTATTATATGGCCATGGTATGATGATATTATTTATTAATATAGGACAATATTATCCATATTATAATGGTTTATTTTGAGCACTGTATGGCAGAACTATTTAGACATGGTATCGAGGTATAATTTGAACAATGTATGGCAGCATTATCTGGGTTTATTACGACAGTATTATTTAAACAGTAGCTGGTGGTATTATTTGAGGGTAACATAAATAAATATGCCCCCACCTGACGCTGGACCCCCTTCTGGACCAGACTGTCAGCAAAGGGGAAGTGAGTTTATATAACTGTCTATCAGTCAATCAATCAATCAATAAGGTACTGTGGGGACAGGGATGTGCTGATGCTGGTGGGGGGACCAAGCTGAACTTTTGCACCACAACTCATAAACCTTCAGCTATACAATTAGCTAAAAATATAAACTTATCAAACAATAGTGTAACTATATGGGGCCACAGTGGTCGACTGAACCACATAGTCCAGGGCGTCCACAGGGTCCACTGCCACATTATGCCCTTAAGGGCCCAGCACACAATGTCCTGACGCTGACCAACATCAGGATGCTGATAATGGCCAGCATCAGGACGTTACATGCAGCAGAGTATACAACGTCCTGACACTGGCTGGCGTCAGAACTTGTGTGAAGGGCCCAAAGACAAGAGAATCCAGGATCGATGAGAGAAAAGTACATTTTTATTTATTTATTTATTTTTTAAATCTGATCTGATTAATTTGGGGGTCTGAATTAATTCAGGGGTCTGGTCTGGGGTCTGAATTAATTTTGACCTGGGGTCTGGGTTAAGTTTGGGGTTTGGTCTGTGGTCTGAATTAATTTAGGGGTCTTGTCTGGAGTTTGATTTAGGGGTCTGGAGTCTGATTTAGATGTTTGATCTGGGTTCTGAATAATTTAGGGGTTTGATTTAGGGGTCTGATTGATTTAGGAGTCCAAGGTCTGAATTAATTTTTGGATCTGATTAATTTAGAGGTCTGTTCTGGGGTCTGATTACTCAAGGGGTCTGGTCTGCGGTCTGATTAATTTTGGGGTCTGGTCTGAGGTCAGAACCTGTGTGCAGGGCCCTGAAGACTAGAGAAGCCGGCAGCATGGAGAGGTAATTAAATACCTGTTCATTTTTTTTAGTCAGATCTGGGGTCTGATTAATTTAGAGATATGGGCTCTGAATTAATTCAGGGGTCTGGTCTGTGGTCTGATTTAATTCAGTGGTCTGTTGTCTGATTTAGGGGTTAGGGTTTGATTTAAGTATCTGATCTGGGGTCAGATTAATTCACAGGCCTGATCTGTGGGCTGATTCAGGGGGCTGATTGGTTTAGGGTTGTGGTGTTTGGTTTTGGGCCTGTTCTGGGGAATGATTAAAAGGTTTATTCCCGGGGGGCGTGGCTTAGCTACCGCACTGGATGGTCGCGTGAGGACCTAGCTCCGTGCTGCCTTACCGTTCACAAGCGACGTACAAGCAACGACGACCTCTCCTGCAATCCGCAGTTGTTCTACCGGAGGGGGACACCCGCCAAGCATGCCCAGACAAAAGAAGTCGGTGAGTAGACCAGCGAAGATGCTGGATTTCTACTTTCCCCACCACCGCCAAACGGCCCAAAATGGTGCTGACCCCGACGCTCACACACGCTCACTCACCTCAAAGCCGGGATCCCTGCAGATTAGATCTCCACTTCGCCGAAGTAGCTCTGTACCGGAGCTGTCACCTAGAACGCAGAAAGAATACCCACACTCACAGAGTGCAGCTCTAATGCCGACGAGGGGGACAAAAGGGATGACAGCACCCAGAGGCCGCCATTTTAAAGACCACACACGTGGTCCCTCTCCTTCCTCACCTCCTTCACCAGGATATGGGAGCCCTGCTAATCGGTCTAAACGGGACTTTCATAATGCCCCAACTCCTCAGGAGATAGAGTGCATTGAAGGAGACATAGGGGCCTCCTCAGACCTTTTTGCTGATATGCCATCGACAGCTAATCCTGTCACAGAACTCACTCTCAAGTCCATGCTACAGGCGCTTCAACAATCTCTTTATACTAGGCTCGCTCAATTAATCAAACCAATGTCTGCCGCATTACATGCTGTGGAGGATCGCGTACAAAACGTGGAATCTAAAATTGTGGGAATTTGCAGCTTCCCATAATGAGCTTATAGATGCTCACTTTGACCTAGAAGCTGATCTCTCACAAGTAAAAGCGAAAATTGCTGACTTAGAAGACCGTTCCCGACGGAACAACATCAAGTTTCGGGGCATACATGAAGATATAGCCCCAAAAGATTTAACCCAGTTTCTTCAAAGCTTCGTTAACACCTTACTGCCTGATTGCACTTCTAGAGATCTGATCTTAGATAGAGCGCACAGGGTCCCCAGACCAAAACACCTGTCAATGGATATAGCCAGAGATGTACTGGCGCGGTTTCACTTCTTCCACATCAAGGAACTCTTTATGTCAGCCATCAGAAATAAAGAAACACTCCCGGCACAATACAACATGATATCTGTCTACACTGATCTCTCTGCCGTCACTCTGCAGTTAAGGAGAGATCTTGCTCCCATTACTACCGCTCTGAAGAATAACAAAATCCTATATAAATGGGGCTTTCCAGTACGGCTATTGATCCATCGAAACGGCTCTATCCACGTGGTCAGAACTGTCCAAGATGGTGCACTACTTCTACAACAATGGGGTATTTCCATTCCTGACACCTCCCTGGGAGCTAAGAAAAAACCCTCACCTCAACCGGTTAAAGATGACTGGCAAGGGCCCAACCTTCGACATCGTCCGCGACGCTGAGGCATACTCACTTTTTGGCGGTGGCGCAGATGGGTTTTCTCGAGATCTAAAAGTCCGGTCCACAAGTTGACTGTTTTCTCCCCTCATTTTATCTGAACTCATTGTTGTTCAGTCTTTTTTATTCAAACGTATTTGAATGCTTTTGTATTGTCATTCTAAGTTTTTTCCTTGTTCAGTTCAGACCAATTTGTTACACTTGTACTCATTTAACAGTCAACTCACACACATTCCTTCAGATTACACCAAGTACGGCCTAAACCTTGACGCGATATGGTCAGGTATTCGAAAGCACACTCCCTTATACGATGGCTCTTAAAATTTGTTCTCTAAACGTAAATGGCCTCAATAGCCCACATAAAAGGGCACATATGTGGAAAGAAGCACAACAGCTGGCCTGTGAGGTTCTGTGTATTCAAGAGACTCACCTCTTGGAAAAAGATGCCCACCGCATTAAACATCCCCAATTTCCCCATGTTTTTCAGTCACACCATTCTACCAAGGCTAGAGGAGTTTTGATAGCAGTAAAAAATACAGTTGCTTTTCAGCTAATTGAGATGCTTGCAGATCCGAATGGGAGATATGTATTACTAATCTGTTTTATTAACAATGTAAAATACTCTCTGTTAACATTGTATGCACCTAATAACCACCAATTGAGATTCCTTCACAAAATCCGTGGTTTAATCGCTAAACATAAACAGGGAAAACTGATTATGTGTGGGGACTTTAACTCTGTTATGGATTCTGGGAAGGACACTACGTCACAGCCTAGACAACCACGGGCTGCTTTTGGGGATTGGTTCTGGGGGGAGGAGCTGTACGATATCTGGCGCATGCAACACGGATCGGAACGTGATTACTCGTTCCATTCTCAAGTCCATAATAGCTACTCTAGAATTGATATGTTCATTATAGATAAAGCGACACTACTTTTATCCCAATCCACGACAATTGGGATAATACAGTGGTCAGATCACGCGCCGATCACTTTGACGATTGCGGAAACATACGACACCAGCCCAGATTATCTTTGGAGATGCATTTCTTATCTTTTATCTCATCCTACTTATAAATTGGATATAGAAAGAGACCTTCATGAATATTTCCAGTGCAATGATACGCCAGATGTTGGAATCTCCTCCCTCTGGAATGCTCACAAGGCATACATAAGAGGTACCTTTATACGTTTAGGGCACACGGTCCGAAAAAAGCGTCTAGAAGAAGTAGCTCTGTTAACTAACGAAATACGCCTTGTAGACACAAAAAATTAATTATCTCCATCTTCAGAGCGGGCTGCACAATTACTCATACTTCGACAACGACTACGTCTTTGCTTAGTATCGGAATATGAGAAAAATTTAAGAAAAACTAAAGCTCGTTATTATTCCAGAACAATAAGGCAGGGAAACTACTAGCTGCTTGGCTTAAAGCTCAATACCAGAAGACCAGAATACCCTACCTGAAAGACCCCCTCACCCAAGATAAACGCATGGATCCTAGAGATATAGTAGAACAATTTAGAAAATACTATTCCTCTCTTTACAACCTAAAGGATGACCCCTTTACCAATTGTCCCACTCACCATGAGATAACGGATTTCATTAGGAAAGCATCCCTGCCTAGACTATCAGCAGAACAATTGGGATCTTTAAATGCCCCAATGACAGAACTGGAAATTTTGAATAGCATACGTTCCCTTCCCCAGGGTAAATCTCCAGGTCCAGACGGTCTGTCCAGCTCTTATTATAAAAACCTATCCAACGCACTGGCCCATTATCTGACTAAATTTTTCCAACAGGCTATGGATCATGGTTCCTTTCCAAAGGAAAATCAAGCGGCTATTATTGTCACTCTCCCTAAACCGGGCAAGACTCCCGATACTCCCCAAAATTTCAGGCCTATTTCGCTACTAAATTCAGACCTCAAGCTTTATGCCAAGATTCTTGTAGCAAGGCTCACCCCTCTACTAACTACCCTGGTGAGCACAGATCAGGTGGGCTTTGTTAAGGGGCGGCAGGCATCAGATAACACAAAAAGGATTGTAAATCTACTTCACCTCATTGAAACAAGAGCCACACCAGCATTGATGCTGGCCCTGGACGCGGAAAAGGCATTCGACCGAATTAATTGGGCGTATGCCTTCTCGACCCTGGGAGAAATGGGATTCGAGGGCAACATTTTGACAGCCATTAGAGCACTTTACTCAGCACCTACAGCAAAAATTTACACTAATGGTATCCTGTCTACTGAGTTTCATATAACGAACGGTACCAGACAAGGATGCCCATTATCTCCATTAATCTTTATACTCTCCATGGAACCTTTAGCTCAACACATTAAACGCTGCGAGGACATCAAGGGAATTCAATGTCGCGAGGTTTCACACACTATCTCATTATACGCAGATGACATTATTTTATCTTTAACTAACCCAGAATCTTCATTAGAAGCTTCCATGGACATTATTAAGACTTTTGGCACCATATCGTATTATAAATTAAATACGCAGAAATCGCAAATACTTCCCTTTTACTTAGACCCCTCCACACTGCATTTTCTTAAAACAAAATACCCCTTTGATTGGCAAATGAAGGGTATCCAGTATCTGGGGATAACTCTGACTTCTTCATATAAGGACCTATACGCAGCTAATTATGAACCTCTATTAAAAGCTATTCAGAAAGATACAGATCGCTTACTTAAATTCGAAACTTCATGGCTAGGTCGGATTGCGGCCTATAAAATGCTTCTACTGCCAAAACTATTATACCTATTCCGAACCTTGCCTATTACTCTCCCTAAAAGATTTTTTCAGATAGCACAAAGGAATTTCTCCCAATTTGTCTGGTCACAAACGCGCCCTCGAATTGCTATGCATTTATTGGTTAGAGACAGGAAAATTGGCGGCTTGGGTATACCGGACATCCATAGCTACTATATCGCCACCCAGGTAGCGCAAATTTCTAGTTGGTGGACCATGGACACAGGAAAGCAGTGGCTTCAAATTGAAAATTCATATATTTCACCTATACCTTTAAAAACCACTCTCTTCTGGACATTTTGGGATTTAGCACCTTCGCGCCCATTGTCCCCTCTGACAAAGACGACTCTGGAATGCTGGTCCTACATCCAGAATAACACTCTTAACCGTATTCCGTTACTCAAAAGTTATATTCCTTTAGAATTCTTTATGCTACTAATTCCAAACCTTAGGCTGACGTCATGGATTGCTGGTGGCATCACTGATGTTTCCTTACTGCTTGACAATCATCATTTGGTGACCTTCGAGCGGCTAAAGGCAAAATTCTCTCTACCCAACTCTGACTTTTTTAAATATCTTCAAATAAAACATTGCATGGAGACCACCAACAATCTCGACGCTTTATGTAACTTTAAATTATTTGCCCATTTCTCCAGACGCATAGGAGGTTTAAAACCCATATATAACATGATTAAAAATCACTATTCTTTTACCAAACTCACTTAGTTAAGTCATGGGAAAGAGACTTGGGGAAATCGTTTAATGACACCACATGGTTGGCCTCATTTAAGCTCATACACAGAGCTCTCCCGTGCATTCAACATATTGAAGCAGCACTAAAAACATCCCTGAGATGGTACTACACCCCAGACCGCCTGCATAGGATATATCCTGAGTCCTCACCGTTATGCTGGAGAGGGTGTGGATATACAGGATCCCTATTCCATATGCTATGGCAATGCCACAAATTAGACTGGTTCTGGGCTCAAGTGTTTGAACTTTTGGCAATCGCTCTGCAAAAACCAGTTGTCATGTCCCCTCAAGTAGCGTTATTATTCCTAGAATTAGAGGGTTTCCCTTCCCTGGAGAGATGCCTTATTTGTAAGATTCTGGTAATGGCAAATCTAATCATCACAAGATATTGGAAGAAAGTAGAAACCCCAATAGTTGAGGAACTCTTAGCATTAATTAACATGACATATACCTATGAAAGAATAATGGCCTTAGGGGACTCTACGTTCGCAAGATTCCACCTTCTATGGACCCCGTGGTGCAACAGCACCTTCTATAAATCTCTATAAGTAGATCTATCTTATAAAATGTGAAGAGGTCATAACAAATTCAATTCCCATCTCAAAAAGAGGCCGGGAAAATAAGAGTACAAATATACTTAGATATTGACTGTACAATATAATCTTATTGTACTATGTATGGTTTTGTTATGTTTAGTCTTTTTTTTTTTGTTATGTTATGTTCTTTACTGTCACTTCATCGGAACTGAATGATATAGTTTTTATCTCTGCTCCATGGCAAAGTCTTCGACTTATCGTTCTGTATCTCCTGTACTCTTGAATTACTTGAATTGTGTAAATGTTTTATTTTTATGTTCAAAAAATTGTCAATAAAAACTATTGAAAAGAAAAGGGTTATTCCCAGCTTAGACAGTTAAGGCATTTCCACAGGATATGCCATAAATATCCGATATGTTTGGGTCCCAGCTCTGGAACTCGCACCTATAATGAGAATGGGGTGTCGCTTGGCAAGGCAGCCGCTGGCCTCAGATGACAGCATGGGACTAGTGGAGAGGGAGCTGGGCATGTGCTCTCTCCATTCTGCTCTACAGGAGTAATTCAAACAGCCGAGCAGATGAGGAGTCTGACCTGGAATTTGATTAATTTAGGGATCTGAAGTCTCAATACATTTTTGGGTCCTGAGCATGAATTCATTTTGGGGTCTGGACTGGGGTCTGATTCATTTAGGGGTATGAGCTGGGGTCTCGAGTCGGATTTAGGAGTTGCACCCACAAATGTGCAACCCAGTGCAGTCCTATGGGTGTGCATCTTAGTTACACTGGTTTTTATTAGCACTGTAGGAAATGTTATAATTTTGTAAAATTTAATGGGCTAACTGAGATGCCTGCATTGTATGAGTATCAAATTTGAGTATCAAAAATAAATTATTTCAGTCTGATTTATAAAAATAAATAATAATTTAAAAAACAATAAAAACGTCCAATAGAGACTCAGCATAAATTAGTCAAATACTCAACCATACACACATCATAAACTTTAAAGAAAATGAAAATAGCCTGTAATTTTTTTACTAGGAAAGATGACATCCTGATTTCTTCATTGCCAACTCATACATGCTGTTTTTGTTCAATTTTATGCTATCTGTCAATCAAAATCTGTTGAGCATAAGTTTCTAAAGAAAAAATATCTTATTGATATGCTGTGGTAGCAGAAATTCTAGCCAGTGAACTAGAAAAAGAAACCCCATAGGAATAGCTGCTACAGGACAAAGAACTATAAAGCACACACTTATATTGAAAACCAGTGATAACATCTGACTTAAGGCTGAAATTGATAAGCAGCAAACCTCACAGTTATCCAGAAGAAACCTATTGTAGAATGCATTTATATTATAAAATCTGACACTTTACGATGCTCATTCACATCTGTTGTATTATTTTTTTTAATAACCACCAAACTACTAAATGGAACTTGGTTGGCTGTGATATAGATAGATAGATAGATAGATAGATAGTGTCAAACTCTGTAGCAGATTTGGAGCCCAGTGGGTTAAACAATCAGGCAGGTGTCACGGACAAATACACAGTAAACAGTGAGGTCCCTGTTCTTCCCAAACCTCTGTCCCTACCTACTTGTACGACCCGACCTAAACGACAGCGCACAACTGGGCGGCGTACCCTATACTAGTACAAATGAAACTAACAAACGGATAAGACAGAGACAGTACGAAATAACAAAGGATCACCTGGGAAGTACACGGAGGGAGAGGCAGGGCAATTGCGCCATGAACAAGTCCGGGTGCAAAAGGCGGAGTCAGGCAGGGTCAAACTAGGAGAGTGCGGAAAAATAAAAAGTCAGAAGGAAAAGAAAAGTCAGGAGTCCAGCCGGGGTCAGGGGTCACAAAGGAGTCAAAATGCAAGTCGCTCAGGGGAGTCTGAAACAAGGGAAAGCACCAGGCTAGGTAACTCTAATTACAGGCAAAGGCCTACTTCCCCAGGCTGAACTAAATAAGGAGTGGGTGTGAGCTCAGGAACATCAGCCAGGCTTTGATTGGCCTGACGTTCCTGAGCTCCTATTGGCTGCAGACTGCCTCAGTCTGCCAGGCCGGGCGACGCCCGAGCGAATGACTCTCGACGTCCTGGAGACCGAGGGAGCCGCAGGAAAGGAGTACGTGACAGCAGGATGGTCAAAATAGCAAGAATAGTCCAGTAACAGTCCAGGTACAGTACACAGATAATCGGCAATAGTTTGTAGCATGAGGCGGAGACATGGTCAGGAAACAATCCAAGTTCAATGCGCAAATAAACAGCAACAGTTTGTAGAGAGGAAGCAAGGAGCTAGACTAGAGGCAGAAAGCTCAATAGTATAGCAAACTGGAAGCCCAAGTTCCAAGCATAAATAGGAAGCCAAAAGCTTAAGTCTAATTAGGCAATCAAGCCAAGGAATATCAAGAGGCAAGAATCAAGAGATGTTAGACAACAGATTCAGCAGTGGAGCTATCCATCACTGATGGCTGATCTGATTAGAAGAGCTAGTGCCTGGGACATAGGATTTTCTGTGTTTGAATCCTTTCAGTACTATGCTACTTCCAGGATATCCTATGAATCTCCTTGGGGCTGGTTTGTTAGGATATCTCTGATGAAATTATTTTGTAAACTTAGGAGCATGAACATTATTTTTTGATGCCCAAAAATTCTCCTCAGAGAAATACCCCTTCCACTGGATCAAGTACTGTAGCTTACTCAGATTCTGGAGTCCAAGATCATGTGGTAGTGGTGGACGAAAATTGTGGCCCGGAAAAGGATTTTCATGAATTGGTTTATAGAGAGAGTAATAAAAAACTGAATACACCTTCACAGTCTCAGGAGGTTTTAAGAGAAAAGTGACTTAATTCATTTGAGCAGTAATTTGAAATTATATTTGTAGCCCAATTTTGAAGACGTATTTTCAGCTTGAAATTTTTTGGGGGATGCCACACTTTGTCCCATACATGAAAATCAGCAGCTGCTTTACGGAATTTATAAGCTTCTGTTTTAAAAGTTTTTGAGCATTGTGCAAACTCACAACAATCTTTTCTTCAAACCTTTTGTAATGTCGTTCAGCGCTCAGTCACTGCTGGAAGATAGGTAGAAATTGGTAAATCAGGAATGAAGACTGGCTGATGGCCTGTATTAACATGGAGAGGACTTTGCTATGTTGAATTACACAAATTTAGCTAAGGGTATGTTCACATGCAGTGGTTTCAGACGTAATTCGGGCATTTTACGCCTAGATTTACGCCTGAAAAAATACCACTAATATGCCTACAAACATCTGCCCATTGCCAGCAATGGGTTTTACGATGTTCTGTTCCCACAAGCCTTTATTTTACGCGTCGCTGTCAAAATACGGCGCGTAAAATGACGGCTCGTCAAAAGAAGTGCAGGACACTTCTTGGGACGTTTTTGGAGCCATTTTTCATTGACTCCATTGAAAAAGAGCTCCAAAAACGGACGTAAAAAACGCTGCGAAAAATGCATGTTGCTAAAAAAAAGTCTGAAAATCAGGAGCTGTTTTTCGCCTGAAAACAGCTCCGTATTTTCAGATGTTTCTGGTCACTGCGTGTGAACATACCCTAAGGGTTTAGCACAGGGGAAGTGAAACAAATTGTCACGTTGGGTTCATGGACCCACTGGGGTCCATGGCGGTATGGCAGCTGGCCAACAGGGCGCAGGTCACAGTCTATAGTTCGTATAGGGTACCTGTGGCAGCTCGGACAGTAGTAAGACAGGCTCGGCTGGGATTTGGCAGCAGGTAGACATCAGGCATGGAGTAGTAGGACAGGCGTGGAATACAGCACAGCGCGACTACAGCACAGCATGGCACTTGACCAGGATAGCAAGGGATACAGGATACAGGAACAGGGAACACTGGGAACTGGAAGAAACTAGGAGACCATTTGCTTAGACAAACTAGGATACGACAAACAACGCTCAGCTGTGGAAGCAAGGGGCTGGGCCCTTCTTATAGTCCAGGGCACTAATGGGCTGATTTCACATTAAAGTCCAGTGTGTGCGCTGCCCCTTTAAGAGCGGGCATGAGCGTGCGCGCACACCCTATGGGACCCGGCCGAGGTGAGTGGAAGTGAGCGCTGGTCTCTCCTGAGCAGAAGACTGGGGCCAGCGCTCGCAGAACAATGGCTGCGGCCATCAGGAGGTGAGTGAACCTGATGGCCCACGGCCATGACAGTATCCCCCCTCTTACGCCCCCTCCTCTTGGGACCAGAGCGAGAGAGAAACTTTTTCAGAAGGGTAGGAGCATTGAGGTTCTCTTCTCCGTTTCATGCGGTCGACCGCCAGCAGGATGCAGGATCGAGTCTGCTGCCAGATCTGCAGAAAGTCCGTAAAAGCCATGTCAGCAGCTGGTACCTCGGACGTATCAGGCAGCGGGAGAGGAATTCGTGGATGTTGGCCATAAACAATATAGAACAGTGATTATTGTAAGAGAATTCAGCCCACGGGAGCAACTGCACCCAGTCATCATGCTGCTTGGAGATAAAGTGGCGTAAGTAGTTCTCCAAGATCTGATTGATCCACTCGACCTGACCATTGGACTGAGGATGGTAGGCCGAGGAAAAGTCCAACTTTACACCTAGGAGTTCGCAGAGGGCTCTCCAAAACTTCAAGGTGAACTGAACCCGCGATCAGACACAATATGCTACGGCAAGCCGTGCAGGTGGAAGATGTGTTCGATGATAAGCTTGGCCTGTTGAGGAGAAGAAGGAAGATCGGTCAGAGGAACGAAGTGGGACATCTTCAAGCAGAGAGAGGCAGGTCAGTAATAAAGTCCATAGCTATATGCTGCCAGGGAGCATCAGGCACAGGCAATGGCTGGAGCAGGGCAGCAGGTCTGGAGTGATCGACCTTGTTAGCTGTACATACTGAGCAGGAAGAAACAAAGTCCATAATGTCCTTGGGCAGCGTGGGCCACCAGAATTGACGGGCAATCAGATCCCGGGTCTTACGGGTCCCCGCATGACCTGCAAGTCTAGAGGAATGTCCCCAGCAGAGGATTCTCCCTCGGTCAGCCCAGCGCACAAAAGTCCTCCCTGGAGGAATGTCCCGAATTTGCAGGGGACTGACAGAGACAATGCAAGATGGATCAATAATGTTCTGTGGAATGTCCATGGTGTCTTCTGTCTCTAAAGACCTGGACAAGGCATCGGCCCTCACATTATTGTCAGCCAGGCGATAATGGAGCTCAAACTGGAACCTGGTAAAGAACAGCGACCACCTGGCCTGACGAGGGTTCAGCCGTTGGGCCGTCTGAAGATAGGTGAGGTTCTTTGTGGTCCGTAAAAATCAGGATGGGATGAGCTGCGCCCTCTAGTAGATGTCTCCACTCCTCCAGGGCCAATTTGATGGCCAGTAACTCCCAATCCCCAATCGAGTAGTTGCGTTCTGCGGAAGAGAAGAGCTTAGAGAAATATCCACATACCATTGACTTACCCTTGGAACCTCTCTGGAACAGGAGTGCACCAGCACCGACGGAGGATGCATCCACCTCCAACGAAAACTGTAGAGAAACATCTGGATGATGGAGGATAGAGGCTGACATGAAGACACTCTTCAGGCTATTAAATGCGGACTCTGCCTCAGGAGTCCACACCTTGGCGTTCATGCCCTTCTTAGTGAGGTCAGAGATAGGAGATGTCAGTGAGGAGAAGTTTGGAATAAACTGTCTGTAAAAACTGGCGAATACCAGAAAGCGCTGTATGGCCCTCAAGCCTTGAGGGCGTGGCCATTACAGGACGGACTTTACCTTTTCAGGATCCATCTTGAGACCTTTATTCGAGACGATGTAGCCCAGGAAGGGTAGAGCATCTTTTTCAAACACGCACTTCTCCAAATTGGCGTACAGACGATTCTCCCTTAACCGCACCAAAACTTGACGGACATGTCTCTGATGCGTCATAGGATCTGGAGAAAAAATCAAGATGTCATCAAGATAGACCACAACACAAACATAGAGGAGGTCACGGAAAATGTCAATAACGAAGTCCTGGAAGACCGTGGGAGCATTACACAGGCCCGAGGGCATTACTAGATATTCATAGTGTCCATCACGGGTGTTAAATGCAGTCTTCCATTCGTCACCCCGGCAAATCTGGATTAGGTTGTAAGCCCCACGCAAGTCTAGTTTGGAAAAAATCTTGGCACCACGTATACGATCGAACAGTTCTGAGATCAGTGGCAACGGATACTTATTTTTCACCGTGATCTGGTTGAGACCCCGGTAGTCAATACAAGCACGCAGGGAGCCATCCTTCTTTTTGACAAAAAAGAACCCGGCTCCTGTTGGGGAGGAAGACTGTCGTATAAAGCCCTTCTCCAAGTTCTCTTTAACAAAGGCGGACATGGACAGAGTCTCTGGCAAGGAGAGAGGATATACCCTACCATAATCCTGCCAATGACAGAGGCAGAGGGAGGCGCAGCCGAACGAATCAGCACCAGGCAACGGCTACGACACTCGGGATCCCACTGGAGAACCTCTCCAGAGTACCAGTCTAGGACTGGGGCATGTTGTCGGAGCCAAGGTTTGCCCAGCAGAACGGGGTTAACGGCCTTGGATAGGACATAGAATGATAGGAGTTTGGAGTGGAGAGCTCCCACTTGGAGCCTCAGCGGCTTGGTCACAGCTTTAACTGGGTCTGGCAGAGGTAGTCTATTTACCAATGCAACCATCAACGGTCTCTCTAAAGGGGTAGTGTGTAATTGAAGAAGGTCCACCAGGTCTCTACAAATGAAATTAGCAGCGGATCCAGAGTCCAGATACGCAGAGATCTGATGCGTTTTCTCACAATTTAGACGGGAGTCCTTCTTTGTCCAAGGTTGTCTTTCCTACCAACCCTAGGCTTTGGGGCTTTTGGGGACACAGACGCAAAAGATGGAATCCAAGGCCGCAATAAAGACAGAGTCCCTAGGTGCGTCTGCGTTGTCTCTCCTGGGTAGATAGCTTACATTGGTCCATCCTCACAGACTCCTTAGGAGGTTCGGCATCTGAGGACAGCAGGGGTTGCTGCAAGGTAGGGACTGGACTAGGAAGACCTCCCTCCCGACGAACCTCTTGGAAACGTTCTCGGAGCTTTCTATCATTCCGTGTGGCCAGAAGGATGAGGTCATCCAGGGAAGACGGCAGGTCTCGAGCGGCAAGTTCGTCCTTAATTTTAGGAGATAGTCCATACCAGAATTTAGCCACCAGGGCCTCATTTTTCCACAACAGTTTTCCCGCCAGGGTGTGGAAGTGGAGATGTCTCCTTGGCGTAGGTTCAGCTCCTGAAACACCATGCGAAATGTCCGGAGGAACCCCTGGAAGTCACGGGTCTCTGTTCCTTGTCTCTCCCAGATAGGGTTCACCCATGCAAGGGCCTTGCAAGTAAGAACAGAGATGATGAAAGCGACCCTTGCACCATCAGACGAAAATGCCCTTGAATACAGGCTGAAGTGGATCTGGCACTGGTTCAAAAATCCCCGACAGGTACCTGTGTCTCCATCATAGCGGTAAGGAAGTGGCAAAGAAAAACGAGGATCAACACTGCCAGGAGGTGTAGTCTGAGGATCAGTACTGTCAGGAGGTGTAGTCTGAGGAACAGCAGCTTGTGCCTCCTGCCGACGTGCGAGAATGTTCAAGGCCTGGAGGAGTTGGTCCTGTCGAGACCGGAGGTCTAGCATATCCGTCCACATCTCTTGTGACGTCATCTTGGTTTTGGATCGACCAGCGGGGTCCATGGCCTGAGCGTACTGTCACGTTGGGTTCATGGACCCACTGGGCCGTACCGCCTTGGCGGTATGGCAGCTGGCCAACAGGGCGCAGGTCACAGTCTATAGTTCGTATAGGGTACATGTGGCAGCTCGGACAGTAGTAAGACAGGCTCGGCTGGGATTAGGCAGCAGGTAGACGTCAGGCGTGGAGTAGTAGGACAGGCGTAGAATACAGCACAGCGCGGCACTTGGCCAGGATAGCACGGGATACAGGATACAGGAACTGGGAACAGGAAGACACTAGGAGAACATTTGCTTAGACACACTAGAATACGACAAACAACGCTCAGGCGTGGAAGCAAGAGGCTGGGCCCTTCTTATAGTCCAGGGCACTCATGGGCTGATTTCACATAAAAGTCCGGTGCGCACACTGCCCCTTTAAGAGTGGGCACGAGAGTGGCGTCTCCTGAGGAGGAAACTGGAGCCAGCGCTCGCAGACCCATGGCTGCGGCCGTCAGGAAGTGAGTGAACCTGACGGCCCGCGGCCATGGACATGACACACATCTGAGTGGGCCCCATCCCAGTGGGCCCCCCACATAGTATAATGACTCCTTAGTGGCCCTCACACAGTAAAATGTCTATATAGATGCCCCCACGCAGGATAATGCCCCAATTTCTGCCCCATACAGGTTAATACCCCTATAGCTGCCCCACAAGGAATAATTCCCCTATTTTGCCTCCCCACAGTATGATGCCTATATAACTGCCCCCACACAAGATAATGCCCCAATAGCTGCCCCCATACAGGTTAATGCCCCTATAGCTGTCCCCACAAGGAATAATTCCCCTATAGTGCCTTCCGCACAGTATAATGTCTATATACAGTGAAGGAAATAAGTATTTGATCCCTTGCTGATTTTGTAAGTTTGCCCACTGTCAAAGACACGAACAGTCTAGAATTTTTAGGCTAGGCTCATTTTACCAGTGAGAGATTGATTATATAAAAAAAAACACAGAAAATCACATAGTCAAAATTATATATATTTATTTGCATTGTGCACAGAGAAATAAGTATTTGATCCCTTTGGCAAACAAGACTTAATACTTTATAAACAGAAAAGCTCCTACAGCAATGAAAAAAGAAGGGGCTAGCTGCTATACGGTAAAGCATGCTCCCCTGGTAACAATAAAGGCACTCCTATATAGACATATATACACAGAAGAAAGAGAAGGAGAATACGAGCCTATATATTAAAATGTAACTTTATTGACATAAACATATAATGTATAAAAACAGATACACATAATGGACTAAAGGACACTGTTACAACTACAGTAGAAAAAGACACATATGATCAGACTGTGTAAAGATCATGCCATCGAGCAAGAGAGATGAGTACAGAGGTTGTACTATATAGCTCTAAATACAGCCATATGTAAGCAAGCATAGTACCAGTACTTGAACCTAACAATAAAGGGTCAAAGGCAAAACAATGTGCAAAGGTGGACTAGTATCCTATGCATTGACTCACTAACCAGAGCTTAAAGAACAACCCAAAAAGAGGTATATAGGAAGTTCAGTGATAAAAACAAATCTCTTACCCATAGACGGCTATTGGTGCAGTCTGACAGCGTGCACTAGACCCCAACGCGCGTTTCGCACTTTGCTTCCTCAAGGGGTTTAGAGTGTCTGATACACTGCTGTCTTAAATACACATGACAGCAGCTGATGTAGGTGTTTGTTAAATGCCGAACGTGCATTGGCGCGCATCCCCCGTCGACACCGGAAGTGCGGCAGGCCCCACTTCCAGCCCCCAGCGCCGTAGCGCACACCCGGGATCCCTGACGCGTACAGGGATCCCGGGCATGCGCAGTGCGCAAAGGGGGCGCGGACCGGGCCAGACACAGATCGGTGACGTACAGAGGAGGCGCGCACCTCATTGGACATGGAACAAACGAGATCAATGAGGTAAGTATTTAAACATATGCTTACAGAATAATCCACGGATAACACTAATATGCACAATATGTCCATATATTAAAAACAAACAGTGAAAGAGATATTATGATATGAAAAAATAATAATAATTAAATAATAATAATAGTGCAGATTAATGACATAATATAAGCAAAAGCGTACGTGACAATAGGAATTCATATAGTTAAAAACTAATATAGAAATATATGATAATCGCCGAAGAACATATATATATATCTGTGTATATAAATATATAAAACAGTGAGTATAAAATTAGTGAAAAGAGTGAAAAAATATGAGTATAAACTGATGGGACAAAACAACAAAAAGTATGTCTAATGTAGCAGTGTTCAGGCGCAAGATTAAATAAGGGGAGACAAATAAGCTCCCAATTATAGACAGAGTGTATAAAAGAAAAATTATTAAATTACAAGCAGGGTTACCATTAAAAGTGTCCCACAAGGTGATGCAGTATATTCCTATGTGATCATAGATTAATTATACATATAATCATGAACCATAGATTATATAAAGAATATACAAAACCGAAGAAAATAGTAAAAACATAATTGATAAAAAGGACAATTAGAGCACAAAAGTTATATATATATAGATATCATATATATCCATCAGAGCATACATCTTCTTTCAATTTTCCAAGGCTATTCCATTTAAGCTTTCCATACGTTTGTTCCAATAGAGGGAGTAAATGATGAATCAAACACCTATGTACTGTAAACAAAAGACACAACGTTAAAAAAAGATAAAAACATGTGAAGGTAGGGGAGGTAGGGAATACATATTGAGGACTTTAGAGAAAAGGGGCAAAGTTTAATTGCTCATTGAGGCCATTGGGAGTCATGGATCCCAATTTAACTATCCACATACACTCCCTCTGGGCCAAGATCTTCTTCAAATCGCCCCCCCTGATGCCACAATGGATGCGCTCTATTCCACGGATTTTCAAGGAATTTGGATTGCATCCATGATACTGTTTAAAGTGCCTTGGCAAAGTTTTAAGTAATGTGGGGTCGCTTATTAAGTTAGCTCTAGTGATGTCACGAACATGCTCTCTAGTGCGTATCCTCAATTGCCTAGAGGTCAGCCCCACATAAACTTTGGGACAGCCACAGAGTGCATAGTATACTACATGCGTAGTGCTACAGGAGATATAATCTCTGATCTTAAAGGTCCGTATTCCATCAACTGTTGAAAAATCACTTGCTCTGCTGATATTAGGGCAGGCACTGCAGTCACCGCATGGGTAACATCCCACTCTAGGCTCTCTTGTGCTAAAGGGATTGACATTTTTAGGTACGTAGTGGCTTTTGGTAAGTATATCTTTCAGATTCTTGCTCCTTTTCGCTGTCATCAAAGGTCTCATAGGTAAACACTGTGCTAACGATGGTTCGGATCGTAGACTAGACCAATGTGATCCAAGAATCTGTCTCATTTTGTCCCACTGGTTATTATAGGTGGTAATAAAGCGAATATTATTATCAACCGTTGAATGGGTTTTAGTCCGTAGGAGGTCGCCACGTGGGGTTCTTCTGGCCCTATTGTATCCTGACTTAATCAGACGTGCGCTGTACCCCCTATCCGAAAATCTGGATTTAAGTTGGTCGGACTGCCTTTCAAACAACCCATCAGTGGAACAGATCCGCCTCATTCGTAGGAACTGTCCAACCGGGATGGCTTTGACGGTAGGACGAGTGTGGAAGGACTCAGCATGCAGCAGTGAATTGACTGACGTGGATTTACGATAAAGATCAGTCTGAAGAAATCCATCTTGGTCAGCAGAAATTAATATATCCAAAAACTCTATCGAGGATTTATGTACCTTATGAGTCAGTTTGATATTAAAAGGGTTAGAATTCAACTGCCGCATGAATACCTCCAATTCACACTCGGTCCCCTGCCAAATAAACAGAATATCGTCGATATAACGAAGCCAGCACTGCACATGTTCAGCGGCCCGAGCGCCATCCCCTCTGATAGAGCTAGATAAGGAGATAGATGATATTCAGGGCACCCTGAAGAAGGATTACTCTAACGAGAACCTTACCCTGATACAAGAAGAGGTAGATAAAGAATATTCCAAGTGGGAGAAGAGTATCTGCACCACTAAGTCCAGCAAGTTTCAGAGGGACCTATCTGACTATCAGTCAAATCAAGTCTATAAGTGGCGTATGAGGCGTGGTCGTTCGAGATCCAGATCCGTCTCCCACTCTAGATCCTCGTCACTGTCTTCCCGTATGTCCGGTGAAGATAGCAATAGAATGAGAGATACACCAACCAACATTGCTAGTGGGAATAACCAGGGACCTTCGAACCCCAGAAGGTATTACGACAGATATGCAAAACATAAGAATCGGCGCAACTACCCACAGGACAAGAAATCAACTGATACATTGGAGGTAATCAATCTATCTTCTCACGTCCTCTCTGATGCCCAATGTGAGGTTCTTGGCAGAGGTTTGACTTTTTCACCCACAAATTATTTTGAT
Source organism: Rhinoderma darwinii (assembly GCF_050947455.1). Lineage (NCBI taxonomy): Eukaryota > Metazoa > Chordata > Amphibia > Anura > Rhinodermatidae > Rhinoderma > Rhinoderma darwinii. Next base: position 566,861,718 of record NC_134687.1, on the reverse strand, counting down.
TTCTTTACAGCGCTAAAGGACCTGCATTTATTTTCGCGTAAATTGGTTTTAAAAAAACTCCACAATAGGAGCTCTGATAATCTTGTGATTACCAGTGAGATGGAGAGACAGGCGCTGCAGTCTCTCGAGGATCTCTTACGTGAACAGACAGCAGAGGTAATGGGTGCGTTCCCAACATCTGTGCTACCCAGGTCTACGAGGTTCCCCCCTTTGTCTCTGTGTCCACAGGTGGAAATCTTCACTAGATTGGTCATGGATGAGTTCAAGAAACTATCCACTTTGAAGAGAGCTGACAATCTGACCTTAATACAGAGGAAAGCTTTAAGTGAATTACAACTACTAGATGATATTGTGATTAAGCCAGCAGACAAAGGGGAGAACATCGTGATCTGGCCCACCTCTAAATATGAAAAGGAGGCCTTGAAACAGTTGCGTGACAAATTGACATATGTGAAATTAACATATAGCCCGCTATTAACTTTCTCTACAGAATTAGTTAAAATTCTTGATAAGGCTTTGGACAAAGGATTGATCCCAAAAAAAGTGTACGAAGGACTCTTGACTGTCGAACCTAAGATCCCCACTTTCTATCTGTTGCCTAAGGTGCACAAGTGTCTAGCGGATCCCCCAGGACGTCCTATCGTGTCAGGTATGGGTGGTTTGTGTGACCCGATTTGCAAATTTGTAGATTATTACCTTAAACCATTGGTTACTGTATTGCCCTCCCATGTCAGGGACACGACGGATGTCCTGGGGAGGCTGGATGGAATACAACTTGAACCTGATATGTTCTTGGTTACGGCAGACGTTGAGTCGCTGTATACGTGTATACGGCACTGTGATGGTCTGGAGGCGGTCCGCTTCTTTCTGGGGACTGGCAACCTGGATGGTGAAATGTGTGATTTTATCCTGGAACTGCTACAATATATCTTGACACATAATTTTTTCGTGTTTAAAGACCATTTTTATTTACAGACCAGGGGCACTGCCATGGGCGCGGCCTGCGCGCCTTCCTATGCAAACCTGTTTCTCGGATTATGGGAGAGGCAGGTTTTCCTGGGGGATGGCGCTCGGACCGCTGAACATGTGCAGTGCTGGCTTCGTTATATCGACGATATTCTGTTTATTTGGCAGGGGACCGAGTGTGAATTGGAGGTATTCATGCGGCAGTTGAATTCTAACCCTTTTAATATCAAACTGACTCATAAGGTACATAAATCCTCGATAGAGTTTTTGGATATATTAATTTCTGCTGACCAAGATGGATTTCTTCAGACTGATCTTTATCGTAAATCCACGTCAGTCAATTCACTGCTGCATGCTGAGTCCTTCCACACTCGTCCTACCGTCAAAGCCATCCCGGTTGGACAGTTCCTACGAATGAGGCGGATCTGTTCCACTGATGGGTTGTTTGAAAGGCAGTCTGACCAACTTAAATCCAGATTTTCGGATAGGGGGTACAGCGCACGTCTGATTAAGTCAGGATACAATAGGGCCAGAAGAACCCCACGTGGCGACCTCCTACGGACTAAAACCCATTCAACGGTTGATAATAATATTCGCTTAATTACCACCTATAATAACCAGTGGGACAAAATGAGACAGATTCTTGGATCACATTGGTCTATTCTACGATCCGAACCATCGTTAGCACAGTGTTTACCTATGAGACCTTTGATGACAGCGAAAAGGAGCAAGAATCTGAAAGATATACTTACCAAAAGCCACTACGTACCTAAAAATGTCAATCCCTTTAGCACAAGAGAGCCTAGAGTGGGATGTTACCCATGCGGTGACTGCAGTGCCTGCCCTAATATCAGCAGAGCAAGTGATTTTTCAACAGTTGATGGAATACGGACCTTTAAGATCAGAGATTATATCTCCTGTAGCACTACGCATGTAGTATACTATGCACTCTGTGGCTGTCCCAAAGTTTATGTGGGGCTGACCTCTAGGCAATTGAGGATACGCACTAGAGAGCATGTTCGTGACATCACTAGAGCTAACTTAATAAGCGACCCCACATTACTTAAAACTTTGCCAAGACACTTTAAACAGTATCATGGATGCAATCCAAATTCCTTGAAAATCCGTGGAATAGAGCGCATCCATTGTGGCATCAGGGGGGGCGATTTGAAGAAGATCTTGGCCCAGAGGGAGTGTATGTGGATAGTTAAATTGGGATCCATGACTCCCAATGGCCTCAATGAGCAATTAAACTTTGCCCCTTTTCTCTAAAGTCCTCAATATGTATTCCCTACCTCCCCTACCTTCACATGTTTTTATCTTTTTTTAACGTTGTGTCTTTTGTTTATAGTACATAGGTGTTTGATTCATCATTTACACCCTCTATTGGAACAAACGTATGGAAAGCTTAAATGGAATAGCCTTGGAAAATTGAAAGAAGATGTATGCTCTGATGAATATATATGATATCTATATATATATAACTTTTGTGCTCTAATTGTCCTTTTTATCAATTATGTTTTTACTATTTTCTTCGGTTTTGTATATTCTTTATATAATCTATGGTTCATGATTATATGTATAATTAATCTATGATCACATAGGAATATACTGCATCACCTTGTGGGACACTTTTAATGGTAACCCTGCTTGTAATTTAATAATTTTTCTTTTATACACTCTGTCTATAATTGGGAGCTTATTTGTCTCCCCTTATTTAATCTTGCGCCTGAACACTGCTACATTAGACTTACTTTTTGTTGTTTTGTCCCATCAGTTTATACTCATATTTTTTCACTCTTTTCACTAATTTTATACTCACTGTTTTATATATTTATATACACAGATATATATATATGTTCTTCGGCGATTATCATATATTTCTATATTAGTTTTTAACTATATGAATTCCTATTGTCACGTACGCTTTTGCTTATATTATGTCATTAATCTGCACTATTATTATTATTTAATTATTATTATTTTTTCATATCATAATATCTCTTTCACTGTTTGTTTTTAATATATGGACATATTGTGCATATTAGTGTTATCCGTGGATTATTCTGTAAGCATATGTTTAAATACTTACCTCATTGATCTCGTTTGTTCCATGTCCAATGAGGTGCGCGCCTCCTCTGTACGTCACCGATCTGTGTCTGGCCCGGTCCGCGCCCCCTTTGCGCACTGCGCATGCCCGGGATCCCTGTACGCGTCGGGGATCCCGGGTGTGCGCTACGGCGCTGGGGGCTGGAAGTGGGGCCTGCCGCACTTCCGGTGTCGACGGGGGATGCGCGCCAATGCACGTTCGGCATTTAACAAACACCTACATCAGCTGCTGTCATGTGTATTTAAGACAGCAGTGTATCAGACACTCTAAACCCCTTGAGGAAGCAAAGTGCGAAACGCGCGTTGGGGTCTAGTGCACGCTGTCAGACTGCACCAATAGCCGTCTATGGGTAAGAGATTTGTTTTTATCACTGAACTTCCTATATACCTCTTTTTGGGTTGTTCTTTAAGCTCTGGTTAGTGAGTCAATGCATAGGATACTAGTCCACCTTTGCACACTGTTTTGCCTTTGACCCTTTATTGTTAGGTTCAAGTACTGGTACTATGCTTGCTTACATATGGCTGTATTTAGAGCTATATAGTACAACCTCTGTACTCATCTCTCTTGCTCGATGGCATGATCTTTACACAGTCTGATCATATGTGTCTTTTTCTACTGTAGTTGTAACAGTGTCCTTTAGTCCATTATGTGTATCTGTTTTTATACATTATATGTTTATGTCAATAAAGTTACATTTTAAGACTTAATACTTGGTGGCAAAACCCTTGTTGGCAAGCACAGCAGTGAGACGTTTTTTGTAGTTGATGATGAGGTTTGCACACGTTAGATGGAATTTTGGCCCACTCCTCTTTGCAGATCATCTGTAAATCATTAAGATTTCGAGGCTGTCGCTTGGAAACTCGGATCTTCAGCTCCCTCCATAAGTTTTTGATGGGATTAAGGTCTGGAGAATGGCTAGGCCACTCCATGACCTTAATGTGCTTCTTTTTGAGCCACTCCTTTGTTGTATGTTTCAGGTCATTGTCGTGCTGGAGGACCCAGCCACGAGCCACTTTTAATGTCCTGGTGGAGGGAAGGAGGTTGTCACTCAGGATTTGACGGTACATGGCTCCATCCATTCTCCCATTGATGCGGTGAAGTAGTCCTGTGCCCTTAGCAGAGAAACACACCCAAAACATAATGTTTCCACCTCCATGCTTGACAGTGGGGACGGTGTTCTTTGGGTCATAGGCAGCATTTCTCTTCCTCCAAACACGGCGAGTTGAGTTAATGCCAAAGAGCTCAATTTTAGTCTCATCTGACCACAGCACCTTCTCCCAATCACTCTCAGAATCATCCAGATGTTCATTTACAAACTTCAGACGGGCCTGTACATGTGCCTTCTTGAGCAGGGGGACCTTGCGGGCACTGCAGGATTTTAATCCATTACGGCGTAATGTGTTACCAATGGTTTTCTTGGTGACTGTGGTCCCAGCTGCCTTGAGATCATTAACCCCTTCAGGACCCAGCCTGTTTTGGCTTTCAGGACCCAGCCGATTTTTTCAAATCTGACATGTGTTACTTTATGTAGTAATAACGTTGGAATGCTTTTACCTATCCAAGCGATTCTGAGATTGTTTTCTCGTGACATGTTGTACTTTATGTTAGTGAAAAAATTTTGTCGATAATTTTGGTATTCATTTCTGAAAAACACCACAATTTAGAAAAAATTAGCAAAAATTAGCATTTTTCTAAATTTAAACATATCTGCTTGTAAAACAGATAGTAATACCACAAACAATAGTTACTAGTTAACATTTCCCATATGTCTACTTTATGTTTGCATCGTTTTTTGAACGTCCTTTTATTTTTCTAGGATGTTACAAGGCTTAGAACTTTAGCAGCAATTTCTCATATTTTAAAGAAAATTTCAAAAGGCTATTTTTTTCAGGGACCAGTTCAGTCTGAGGTGGCTTTGAGGACCTTATATATTAGAAAATCCCCAGAAGTCACCCCATTTTGAAAACTGCACCCCTCAAGGTATTCGAATCAGCATTCACAAAGTGTTTTAACCCTTTAGACGTTTCACAGGAATTAAAGCAAAGTAGAGGTGAAATTTACAAATTTTATTTTTTTTGCAGAAATTAATTTCTAATACATTTTTTTTTGTAACACAGAAGGTTTTATCAGAGAAATGCAACTCAATATTTATTGCCCAGATTCTGCAGTTTTTAGAAATATCCCACATGTGGCCCTAGTGTGATAATGGACTGAAGCACCGGCCTCAGAAGCAAAGGAGCACCCAGTGGATTTTGGGCCTCCTTTTTTTTTGAATATATTTTAGGCACCTTGTCAGGTTTGAAGAGGTCTTGTGGTGCCAAAACAGTGAAAACACCCCAAAAGTTACCCCATTTTGGAAACTACACCCCTCAAGGAATTTATCTAGGTGTATAGTTAGCATTTTGACCGCACAGGTTTTTCGCTAAATTTATTAGAATTAGTCTGTAAAAATGAAAATCTACTTTTTTCTGAAAAAACATAGACATTTTTAATATTTACAAGAAATAATAAAGAAAATGCACCCCAATATATGTAAAGCAATGTCTCCCGATTACGGTAATATCCCATATGTGGTAATAAACTGCTGATTGGACCCACAGCAAGGCTCAGAAGGGAAGGAGCGCCATTTGGATTTTGGAGCACGAATGTTGGTGGATTGGTTTTCGGTTCCATGTCGCGTTTGCAACCCCCTGGAGTGACAAAAACAGGGGAAACCCTCCAAAAGTGACCCCATTTTAGAAACTACACCTATCAAGGAATTTTTCTAGGGGTATAGTTAGCATTTTGACCACACAGGTTTTTCACTAAATATATTGGAATTAGTCTGTAAAAATTAAAATCTACTTTTTTTCTGAAAAAACATAGACATTTTTAATATTTACGAGGAATAATGAAGAAAATCACCCCAACATTTGTAAAGCAATGTCTCCTGATTACAGCAATATCCCATATGTGGTAATAAACTGCTGATTGGACCCACAGCAGGGCTCAGAAGGGAAGGAGTGCCATTTGGATTTTGGAGCACGGATTTTGCTGGATTGGTTTTCGGTGCCATGTCGCGTTTGCAACGCCCTGGAGAGACCAAAACAGGGGAAACCCCCCAAAAGTGACCCCATTTTGGAAACGACACCTCTCAAGAAATTTATCTAGGGGTATAGTTAGCATTTTGACCACACAGGTTTTTTGCAGAATTTAGTGGAATTAGGCAGTGAAAATGAAAATCAACTTTTTTTCTGAAAAAGCATAGAAATTTTAAATTTTTACAAGGAATAAAGGAAAAAAAGAACCACAACATTTGTAAAGCATTTTCTCCTGATTACGGCAATACCCCATATGTGGTAATAAACTGCTGATTGGACCCATGGCAGCGCTCAGAAGGGAAGTAGCGCCAATTTGATTTTGGAGCACGGATTTTGATGGATTGTTTTTCGGTGCCATGCCGCCTTTGCAACGCCCTGGAGAGACCAAAACAGTGGAAGCCCCCCATGTTACCCCATTTTGGAAACACCCCTCAAGGAATTTTTCTAAGGGTATAGTGAGCATTTAGACTCCACGTGTCTTTTGCAGAATTTAGTATGTGCACACACACTAATTACGTCCGTAATTGAAAACATGATTACAGTACGGGACAGTTGTCCTGCAGCGAGGCAGGGACTCCTAGCATCGTACGTAAGTATGATGCTAGGAGCCCGACTCCCTGCACTGTGTTCGGTCCGGTACTTGCGGCCGAAATACATCCGTCAATTACGGACGTAATTAGTGTGTGTGCACATACCCTTAGGTGGAGAAAATTAATATCACAATTTTTTTCCACTAAAATGTTGCATTTTCTCATTTTCACAAGGGATAAAGGCGAAATAAACAACCAATTTTTATAAAGCAATTTCTCCCGGGTACGGAAATACCCCACATGTGGTCATACATTTTTTTCATTAGAAATGAATTAACCCTTTCAGGACTGATCCATTTTTTGCTTTCTTATTTTCGTTTTTCACTACCCGCCTTCCAAGAGCCATAACTTTTTTCTTTTTCCGTCAGTAGAGTAATGTGCGGGCTTATTTCTTGCGGGAGGAATTGTAGTTTCTATTGATGCCATTTAAAGTGCCATAAAAATTACTGGAAAACTGTAAAAAAACTGGAAAATATAGGAATATATGAAAAAAAGCTGATTCCATTTTTTAGGGTTTTCGTTTTTACAGCTTTCGCCGTGCGGTAAAAACGAAAACTACTGCAATTTTGGCGGTTTAAATTATTTACGTTTTTTACGGTGTTCACCGTGCGAGTTAAATAATGGTATGTTGTAATAGTTCGGCCTTTTACGGACGTAGCGATATCAATTTTGTTTATTTTTTTACATTACTTTTGAAGAAAAATGGGAAAAGGTTTTTTTTTTTTACTTTTTTTTCTTTCTCACTACTAATAACTTTAATTCTTCTACACATTTTATTAGTCCCCTTAGGGGACTTGTACCAGCAATCATTGGATCGCGGGTACAATATGCTGCGATACTAATGTATTGCAGTATTTTGTTATTTTTACAGGCTTCTGTAACCGCACGATCGCTGTTCCTGTCCGTTAGTCCTGGGTGTCAGCTATAATACACAGCCGACGCCCGCAGCGTAAGGAGCGGGCTCAGCACCATGACGTGCTATTAAGTCATAGTGCTCAAAGGGGTTAATGCACAGCGGATGGTGTGAATATTACAATTTTCCCCTGATATGCCATTTTAGTCCATAATATGTCGTGCCCAGTTTGTGCCACTGAAGACAAATACCTCATAAAACGTTAAGCGGGTTCTCCCGGGTACGATGCCATATATGTGGGCGCAAACTGCTGTTTGGGGACGCTGCAAGGCTCTGAAGGGAGGGAGCGCCATTTTGCCTTTGGAGCGCAGATTTTGCTTGGTAGTTTTTCTGTTTTGGGTTTTGCTGGTATTTCAGTTTGTAATGTGGGGGCATATGTAATCTGTGCGGAGAACATCAGGGCATAATAAGAGGGTATAAAAATGCGGTAAATAAATAATAATTCATAGATGTGGCCGGTGTCGCACTGATAAATGGTGTCGGATCTTATCCGCTTTTAGAACGCTCTGCACATTTTGCATTGCCATATTCTGAGAGCCAGAACTTCTTTATTTTTTTACCACCGGAGCTGCGTGAGGGCTTATTTGTTGCGGGACAATCTGTACTTTTCATTGGTACCATTTCGGGATACATGCGATTTTTTTTGATCACTTTTTATTACATTTTTTTGCAAGCCGGGTGACCAAAAACAAGCAATTCTGACAATGTTTTATAGTTTATTTTTTGTGGCGTTCACCGTGCACTATAAATGACCATTATATTTTATTCTGCAGGTCGGTACAATTACGGCAATACCATATGTATATAGGTTTTTTTATGTTTTGCAGCGTTTGCGCAATAAAATCACTTTTTTATAAAATAATTTATTTTCTGTGTCACCATATTCTGAGAGCCGTAACTTTTTTATTTAGTCAAAAAAGCGGTGTAAGAGCTTGTTTTTTGCGGGACGGGCTGTAGTTTTTATCGGTATTATTTTCGGGTACATGTGACTTTTTGATCACTTTTTATTCTTTATTTTGGGAGGGGTGGTGACCAAAAAATTGCGATTCTGGTGTCGTTTTTTATAAATTTTTTTTGGGGTGTTCATCGTGCGGGAAAAAGAACATTATAGTTTTATAGTTGTGGTTGTTACGAACGCGGTGATACCAGATATGTGTACTTTTTTTAACGTGTTAATTTTTTTCCTATAATGAAAGACTTATTATAGGAAAAAAAGGAAGTGTTTGTTTATGTAACTTATAACTTTTATTTTTACACTTTTTTAAAACATTTTTATTATCTTTTTTTTACTTTTTTCACTTGTCCCACTAGGAGACACTTAGACTTGCAGCTCTGATCGCTGCTAGAGTACATTACATTACACACGTAGTGTAATGTACTCTAACTGTCATTGTGACGTGACAGTCACACTGACAGGAAGTCTCGGAGGAGCGCCAGGGACAGCTGACCTCCCGGTTCCCGGACACTGTCCGTTAGGACAGTGTGCGCCGGGAACTACTCCGCAATTGTACGTCTGGATGCGGGAACTAACCCCTCTGCAGGACGTACTATTGCGGAGCAGCGCGGGAAGAGGTTAACAAGTTCCCCCCGTGTAGTTTTCAGCTGAGCTCTCACCTTCCTCACCTCAAGGATACCCCACGAGGTGAGATTTTGCATGGAGCCCCAGATCGATGTCGATTGACAGTCATTTTGTATATCTTCCATTTCCTTACTATTGCACCAACAGTTGTCTCCTTCTCACCCGGCGTCTTACTTATGGTTTTGTAGCCCATTCCAGCCTTGTGCAGGTCTATGATCTTGTCCCTGACATCCTTAGAAAGCTCTTTGGTCTTGCCCATGTTGTAGAGGTTAGTGTCAGACTGATTAATTGAGTCTGTGGACAGGAGTCTTTTATACAGGTGACCATGTAAGACAGCTGTCTTTAATGCAGGCACCAAGTTGATTTGGAGCGTGTAACTGGTCTGGAGAAGGCTGAACTCTTAATGGTTGGTAGGGGATCAAATACTTATTTCTCTGTGCACAATGCAAATAAATATATATAATTTTTACTATGTGATTTTCTGTTTTTTTTTTTAAAATATAATCTATCTCTCACTGGTAAAATTAACCGGTTAAGGACTACGCTGTTTTACAGCTAAATGACCAGAGCAAATTTCACAATTTTGCTATGCGCTTCTTTAGATGACTATAAGGGCATGACCACACATGGCGGAATTCCTCCGCAACTGTCCGCATCAATGCCGCACCTAATCCGGGTTGCGGATTACGGCTGCGGATCTGCACAAAATGTGCAGAAAATTGATGCGGACTAGCTGCTGCGGACTGCGGGAAAAGTGCTTCCCTTCTCCCTATCAGTGCAGGATAGAGAGAAGGGACAGCACTTTCCCTAGTGATAGTAAAAGAAATTCATACTTACCGCCCGTTGTCTTTATGACGCGTCCCTCCTTCGGCATCCAGCCCGACCTCCCTGGATGACGCGCCAGTCCATGTGACCGCTGCAGCCTGTGCTTGGCCTGTGATTGGCTGCAGCCGTCACTTACACTGAAACGTCATCCTGGGAGGCCGGACTGGAGACAGAAACAGGGAGTTCTCGGTAAGTACGAACTTCATTTTTTTTTACAGATACATGTATATTGGGATCGGTAGTCACTGTCCCGGGTGCAGAAACAGTTACTGCCGATCGCTTAACTCTTTCAGCACCCTGGACAGTGACTATTTACTGACGTCTCCTAGCAACGCTCCCGTCATTACGGGAGCCCCATTGACTTCCTCAGTCTGGCTGTAGACCTAGAAATACATAGGTCCAGCCAGAATGAAGAAATGTCAAGTTAAAAAAGCAAGACGCATCCGCAGCACACATGACATGTGCATGACAGCTGCGGACTTCATTGCGGAACTTTGAATCTCCATTGAAGTCAATGGAGAAATTCCGCCATGAGTCCGCCACTGCTCCGCAACAGACAGAGCATGCTGCGGACACCAAATTCCGCTCCGCAGCCTCTGCTCCGCAGCGGAATTGTACGCATCGTGTAAACGAACACTGCTAAATTAAAGTGAAAGTCAATGGAGAAACGGCTCCGCTGCGGAATAACGCTGCGGAGTGTCCGCAGCGGAATTTAAGTGAAATTCCGCCATGTGTGAACCCGCCCAAACTCTGCAGGTGAATAAAGTTCATCTTTGAATTTTACACTCTTTTTAAAGGACAGATAGGGCTTTGTTTTAGAGGCATTTGTCAGTATATATAATTTTTATTTTTTTCTCTAAAGTGGGTAAAATTGGAAAAAAATGCAAGAACTTAGCAATTGCGTCAGTTTAGGCTAGCATTTATCACACACAGTATGGACCACGGACAAAATTATTCTCCTTTCACATTCTTCGACTTCTCCCGTACATGGGGATACCAAATATGTGTGCCTTATTCACTGTGCGGGCATGTGCCAGGGCTTGGCATAAAAGGAGGCTTTTTGGCCTTTTCGGTCCAGGAATTTTGCATTTGATTTTATAGCTTCATACTGTTTTCTGGGGTGCGTAATGCTGCTGAAACATTAAAAACACCCCGTAAATTACTTCATTCACACAAGTAGACCCCACAAGGTTTCCTTCAAGGGGTTTATCATATTTTTAGACAGTCCAGTTTTCTTCTGAAAGTTTCTTGAATAAGATGGAACAAAATAAAATTAGCTTTTTTTTAGCAAATGCGTCAGTTTAGGCTAGTATTTTTCACACACGGTATAGACCACGGCCAAAATTAATCTCCTTTCACATTCTTCCACTTCTCCCGTGCATGGGGATACCAAATATGTGTGCCTTATTCACTGTGCGGGCATGTGCCAGGGCTTGGCATAAAAGGAGGCTTTTTGGCCTTTTCGGTCCAGGAATTTTGCATTTGATTTTATAGCAGCGTACTGTTTTCTTGGGGGCGTAATGCTGCTGAAACAATAGAAACACCCCATAAATGACTTCATTCACACAAGTAGACCCCACAAGGTTTCCTTCAAGGGGTTTATCATATTTTTAGCAAGTCCAGTTTTCTTCTGAAAGTTTCTTGAATAAGATGGAACAAAATAAAATCAGCGCTTTTTTAGCAAATGCGTCAGTTTATGCTAGCACTTTCACACATAGAATGGACCACGGACAAAATTCATCCCATTTCACATTCTTCCACTTCTCCCATGCATGGGGATACCAAATATGTGTGCCTTATTCACTGTGCGGGCATGTGCCAGGGCTTGGCATAAAAGGAGGCTTTTTGGCCTTTTCGGTCCAGGAATTTTGCATTTGATTTTATAGCCGCATACTGTTTTCTGGGGGGCGTAATGCTGCTGAAACATTAGAAATGTCAGGCATCATTACCATGTATATTGTTTGAAAAATATTATCCTTACATATATATATATATATTCAGTATATTACACAAAGAGATTGGATTCATGGAGCACAAAGAGCCTGCATAACACGCCTATGAAGACACCGCCGCCTGGAATGCAAAGAGGAGTGTGCAGAAGAATGTACAGGAAAACTTACAACAGAGGAGCCAATGGAATTTAAACAAGTCCCACATCTCCAGGGAGGGGCATGTGTCTCCTCTGTCTGTTTCTTTGTTCTGAATAAAGTTCAGTTCTCCTCTTTTCTGATGAAGGGAAAGTGTGTAGCGAACATTTCTGACTCGTTCACTTCTTTCCAGGCATGCCTTCAGCTTTCAATTTACAGAGGTGGTTATTCGGTGTGAAATGACAGGGAGAAAGGAGCTTCCCTGATATACGGACCTGACATTTCGCGCCCGAACAGGACCTCACTCGAGGAAATATCAAAATCCGGACAACCGACAATCACAGGGTGAAACAGAGGACTCAAAGTTGCCCACTGAAGGAATTTGATCACCTCCGCAATAACACGGTAAGCGAATTGATTTTATAAGTCTTCGTCTTATCTGTGTTAGTGGACAGTCTTGTGGCGATCTATAGAACCCTTTTGTTGATTTCCTGGATTATCTCAGGCGACAGAGGTGATATTTTCCGCTGTGAGGGTAAAAAAACCTGTGAGACCTTAGTCGCGCCCGGCTAACCATCCTCTGGGTAATTAGGGACTAGATAAAAGATTATATAAGAGACCGGAGAGTTATCGACTGGGATTTTAATATTTCCAGCGAAGCCGAAGAGTCTAAATAAGATTATATAAGAGACCGGAGAGCTAGACTGTGAAATTTAAATATTTCCAGCGAAGCCGGAGAGTCTAAATAAAAATTATATTTCGGTGGACCGGAGGCTGTAGACTGAGGAATTTTAATATTTCCGGCGAGGCCTGGGAGTCGTTGACCGAAAATTGTTATATAAATTACGTGTATAATATAGACTGTTAGGCATATGATTTAATGAAGCGAAGAGAAGGGAAGCAGTATGTGAGTAAAATGAAGAAATTGATGGAAAGTGCTTTAGAGGGATTTGCAGAAGAGGAAGTTAGGAATAAGAAAGGTATTGTATGTATTAGAAAACAGGACCAGCCGACGCCCGGTAATGGCTTCCGTACCTCATGTTGAGTGTGTCCTCATTGTTGGTGGGAAACCCCTGCCCCCTCACAGCTGCGCACTGTGTTTCCAATGGGAGAGGCTGCCCCCCACCACCCACCCCTGTTGTGGCCACGCCCGGCCCAACCAAATCAGTATGAAATAATCGCCTTGTTAATTTTGTCATTTGTAGTGTTTTTTCTATTTACAGAAGTTCCAGTCTAGTTCACTGATGAAACAACACGTCATCATAATATAGAGATGGTGGCCGACAGATTGGATACTGTTACAAATTATGTGGTTGATGTTTTGAACGTAGATAATTCCTATACAATAGTGTGATGAATGATTGCAGATACGTATGTTGTTTTGCCGGCATTGAAAGTGTTAAGATTGTGAGACTAGACGCTGTGAGAAGCTGTGAGTGTGTGACCCGCCTCCCTCCCCCCTGTAGTGTGCTGTGTTTGGGTGGAGGAGGGGGGCTGACTGGGTGCAGTCTGCAGGGCTGATGGAACAAAGGGATTACAATATGCACTGCTAGATATATATATATCAGTAATGTCTACAAACATAAATAAATTTCTTCTCTTTGCGCATGCGCTGTTGTTTATAAAAGTTACGATATTTATGTGTTATGATGTGATCAGATTTCATGTGTTTTGATAATTCAGATGTATTAAACTACAGATACTGTGAGACACGGGGTTTTGAAAATGTATGTGCCCCCACCGTTCCCTATTTTTATATACAGTTTATTGGTTTGCCGTAATTAATGTTATCAGAGATAATATTTTCTGTTTTATTGAATAACTAACTACAATTGTTTTGTTTTTTGATTTCACACATGAGTTATATCATTGTAAAGATCAAATGTATTTGTCAGGAAAAAGTCATTTTTGTTTCAGGCTGTTGTACATTACAGGGGGTTAAACAAAGTCCACAAAGGGGGGAATGGTGAAGGAACTGATCAGGTACAATTTTGGTTTGTTTTGAGTTAATTAATTTGGTTTCAGGAGATCTAAAATGTGTAAGAGACCATCCCACTCCAGCAAAGTTACACAGGAGGCAGAGGTGACGTCACTCACAGATGAGTCTTTACAGATTTAGATGGGGGAGAAGGAAAAAAATAAAAAACTTGTCTGGACATTGTTAATTTGATGTAAAGTTTTTAGGAATGTTTTATTTTTATTTGTTTTTGTATTAATCAAGTATTTGCAGAACCTGATAAAAGTGAGATTCTCAAAGTATTCTGGATTATCAGATGAGTGTGGAGAAGTGTATAACATTTGGTTTCATTTTAGAGGATGAAGACGCCACCCCTTTGAGATGTTATATATATATATATGTGACATGGGTTTCTAATGTAAATTTTTAATAAAGAGATATTTTATTATACAGTATGTACAAGACAGGATACGAGGCACCAGGTAAATTACCCAGAAACCACTCTCACCTTCTTGTTCATCTCAAGGAGCGGAGCTGAAGGTGTTCGCTGAGGCTTGTAACCTGGCAGAAGGTAAGACGGCCGACATTTACACTGACTCTAGGTACGCTTTTGGCATCGCCCACAATTATGGGCCAATTGGTAGTAGGAACTTTATTGGATCATCGGGTAAGCCAATTGAGAGAGCGAGAGAAGACAGACCTGACAACAAGGATATGTGCAGCAAGGTGTCAGTAAATTGGCTTGTCCCTGGATACAATAATGCCACCACTAGGTTTGTAGCAGCCGGCATGATGTGCGCACGGCATGACATAGGTAAAACAACAAAGGTACCTGTGAATAGTGCAGCCCGGCCAGATTAACAGTCCCAGCGACTGCAGAACATACAACTACCCGAGGTAGAAGTGTATGACAATGTGCTCGTGTGTGTAGACCTGTTCTCGGAGGGGGGGGGGGGGGGCCTGAAGCCCGGCCTGTATTTTCCCCACTGCAGACGTTGTGTGTAAGTGACAGGGGAACAATGTTATCCCAAGTATTGACCTGATGTTTGTACAATAAGATGTTAGCAGTTCTCTAGACGTTGTCCCAAAGTTAGTTTGTTTAATAACTGTATTTAAGAAGTGTTGTGGGAATATTAAATTCTGAAGTTAAGTTTTATGTAAAGTTCTAGACCAGCCTTAGCATTGGACTATTAGAGTCATGCGTCAGATAAAAGGTACAGAAGCGGAATATTCCCATTCGAAAACATTTTTATTTGTTTATTTTTGTTGTGAAAGGGACATTTTAGAGCAGAGAATTCTGTGCAGTGTATATGTGTATGTATAGATATGTATATAAAGAAGAAGAATCAGTTTGTAAGTTTTAGTTACTGACCAGTGTGAACGTTTAAAATAAATCTGTCATTGTTAATGTTCTCCTTCAAGTTAATTATCTGATTAAGATCAATTACTGATTAGGCTATGAAAAGCTTGTTCTTCACAGGAAGAGTCCAACTGGGAGCGGAAGGCGTGAGAACCAGATTCTAACAGAATGTGGACGGATAAGGGAAGATGAACCGGTAACACCCAAGGCACTCTTGATGGCACTTGCATTGATGGTGTATGACCTCACATATGCCCCAAGACTGCAAGGATCGACGTGGTAAGATCTAATTGGTATGTCCCAGGCTTTACAGCTGATGCTGCTAAATTCTGTTAGAGCTGTTTGATTTGCCTACAGAACAGTCCTGGCAGACCGGTGCCAACCTTATCATACCCGCCTCCCCCGAAGAGAACCGACCTTGAGAGGCCTTCCCAGGTAGAACGAACCAGATTAGAGTAAAAAAAATAGGTTTAAGACACTTGTCAGATAAACATGTGGAATCTGTGTATGTTTCTGTGAGGTGGTGATGTTCAAGGCAATCAGCTGAGATCAATGTACAAATCCTGCTGAAAGGGTATCACCAAGTGCAAATGAAATGTACCCAATAATTACACATCTTCTAGGTGCCCTGTCCATTGTAACAGAGAAGTTTTTCCTTATATAAAGGTGTTTGATGTCATTTAAGGGCCTGACATTATTGTATGTACTTAGAACAACGTTTATAATGTATGCGGATGATGTTATCACCAGATTAGTATTTATTTTAACAATTAACAAGAGTTGGGGGTCCCCAGCAAGTGCCAGTAAATATGAACTAAAAGACTTTTAACACGATGAACTCCATCACTGAGATGCGGCAGGCGCAGCCTGAGCCAGTACAACGCGTTTATCATGAACTGACGGCAGTGTCACAATTCTAAGCAGCCGCCCAGACAAGTAACTTACCGGAGGAAGAGGACAGATACGGAGGGTTTGTGGTAGTTACAATAAAACTCCACTAATCCGTCTACGTGGGATCTCACCCCAGGCTCACAACATGAGGTGCTATGTACAGCCTGATGACGTAAACTAAAGGAGACGGTGTCGGACAGATGAGAAGGACCAAACCAAGTCCTGATGACATCACCAAAGATCAAAGTAAAGACCAAAGACCTGAGTGAATCCGTCAGCAGGATCAAGTGTTTTGATAAGTAAGTGACTAGGAGGGGGTAATAATAACTCCCCCACTGGACACCAACGTAGTCTGACTCCACAATTGTGTGGGTTACCCTGAGGGTGACAGTCAGTGAAGAGCAGAAGACAGGAGAAGAAGAAGACGATGGTGTACAGGACTGGCAATGAACTGATGGGACCCGAAACATGAGGGTGATAGCATTATGATTATTAGTTGAGGCCCTATTGTTTATAATGTCTGAGGTTTATAATTATAATGTGTGTAAATATGCCACGGTGCTGCAAATTACAATATGAGGAGTTTTATGTGGAGGTGTGAGGTGAAGGTCACTGTGCTGCCCATGACCTGTTATATCTGCAGGGGTAAAAGTCCCATTAGGACAGTAAGTGACAGTGCGACAGTTGTTACCATTAATAAAATGTAGACCGGATTAATTATATATATATTACAACCAGCAGCGGTTTGTAGATTATATCAAGACAACCATCCTGTATCCAGAGGAGAATATGGAAAGTTAGGACCACTCCGACACCTTGGAAGTCCAGGTACAAAGGGGGGTTACTCATCAGGAGTGGCTCGTCTCAAGCTGGTGAAGAAATCCAAAACCCCTACCCGCCTGGTTCGAGTGGTCAGTGGTAGGTTGCTAGGCAAGACTCAGGGATAGAATAATATTTTTAAGGGGGACTGTCAGGGATCATTACCATGTATATTGTTTGAAAAATATTATCCTTACATATATATATATATATATATATATATTCAGTATATTACACAAAGAGATTGGATTCATGGAGCACAAAGAGCCTGCATAACACGCCTATGGAAGACACCGCCGCCTGGAATGCAAAGAGGAGTGTGCAGAAGAATGTACAGGAAAACTTACAACAGAGGAGCCAATGGAATTTAAGCAAGTCCCACATCTCCAGGGAGGGGCATGTGTCTCCTCTGTCTGTTTCTTTGTTCTGAATAAAGTTCAGTTCTCCTCTTTTCTGATGAAGGGAAAGTGTGTAGCGAACATTTCTGACTCGTTCACTTCTTTCCAGGCATGCCTTCAGCTTTCAATTTACAGAGGTGGTTATTCGGTGTGAAATGACAGGGAGAAAGGAGCTTCCCTGATATACGGACCTGACAGAAACACCCCATAAATTACTTCATTCACACAAGTAGACCCCACAAGGTTTCCTTCATGGGGTTTATCATATTTTTAGACAGTCCAGTTTTCTTCTGAAAGTTTCTTGAATAAGATGGAACAAAATAAAATTAGCTTTTTATTAGCAAATGCGTCAGTTTAGGCTAGCATTTTTCACACACTGTATAGACCACGGCCAAAATTAATCTCCTTTCACATTCTTCCACTTCTCCCGTGCATGGGGATACCAAATATGTGTGCCTTATTCACTGTGCGGGCATGTGCTAGGGCTTGGCATAAAAGGAGGCTTTTTGGCCTTTTCGGTCCAGGAATTCTGCACTTGTCTTTATAGCCGCATACTGTTTTCTGGGGGGCGTAATGCTGCTGAAACATTAGAAACACCCCATAAATGACTTCATTTACACAAGTTGACCCCACAAGGTTTTCTTCAAGGGGTTTATCATATTTTTAGACAGTCCAGTTTTCTTCTGAAAGTTTCTTGAATAAGATGGAACAAAATAAAATCAGCGCTTTTTTAGCAAATGCGTCGGTTTATGCCAGCATTTTTCACACACGGTATAGACCACGGCCAAAATTCATCCCATTTCACATTCTTCCACTTCTCCTGTGCATGGGGATACCAAATACGTGTGCCTTATTCACTGTGCGGGCATGTGCCAGGGCTTGGCATAAAAGGAGGCTTTTTGGTTCAGGAATTTTGCATTTGATTTTATAGCCGCATACTGTTTTCTTGGGGGCGTAATGCTGCTGAAAGATTCGAAACACCCCATAAATGACTTCATTCACACAAGTAGACCCCACAAGGTTTTCTTCAAGGGGTTTATCATATTTTTAGACAGTCCAGTTTTCTTCTGAAAGTTTCTTGAATAAGATGGATCAAAATAAAATTAGCAATTTTTTAGCAAATGCGTCAGTTTATACCAGCATTTTTCACACACGGCATAGACCACGGACAAAATTAATCTCCTTTCACATTCTGACACTTCTCCTGAGCATGGGGATACCAAATATGTGGGCCTTATTATCACATAGAGATGTAGGAGGGCGGACGATCGAAGAAGCTTATTTCACAAATCGCTTTTTTTCAAAGCTGGTTTTACAAAACTCAATAGAGTTTCTATAAGGCTATGTTCACACGGGGTATTTTGCCGAGTTTTTTGACGCGGAAACCGCGTCGCAAAACTCGGCAGAAACGGCCCGAGAACGCCTCCCATTGATTTCAATGGGAGGCGTCGGCGTCTTTTTCCCGCGAGCAGTAAAACTGCCTCGCGGGAAAAAGAAGCGACATGCCCTATCTTCGGGCGCTTCCGCCTCCGACCTCCCATTGACTTCAATGGGAGGCAGGAGAAAGCGTATTTCTCACTGTTTTATGCCCGCGGCGCTCAATGGCCGCGGGCGAAAAACGGCGCGATAATTGCCGCGAAAATCGGCGTGCAGGGAGAGGAATATCTGCCTCAAAGTTCCAAACGGAATTTTGAGGCAGATATTCCTCCCCCAAAATACTCCGTGTGAACATAGCCTAACTCTTCCAAAATATGTGCTCTTGAAGCAGAAATCCCAAAATATTCATCTAGGGGTATAATGGGAATTTATTTTTTTGGGTTTTCTAAAATAATAAATTGCAGGTTTATGCAAATGGAGCTCTCCAGCAGATGAACTTTAGAAAATATGCAAACATGACATCCACCCCCCACCCATTCCCTCCCTCACCCTTGGAGTAAAATCCGGGGAAAAATAAAAAAGTAATGTAGAGCAAATATATTTTCAACAAATTAACTAAAATCTAATAATGCAGAACACTGTGGTATTTTTTAAAACATGGCTCAATGCACAGGCCTGGTCGTGAGGGACATGAGGGACAGAAATATCGAGAATCTTTGCGGTGCCCGTCTTTTCTGCAGACGCGGCACTTTTTCTGGGGGTTGCTTCTGGTTGGTGTTGGGGGAATCCGACTGATGAAGTGTCTTTCAGTCAGTCGCGTGACATCCTCAGACTGGGGGCATTCTCGGTTGTCCTGAACATCAAATATGAGGCCTTCAATAATGTGTCTCTGCCTCTGTTTTTTTTGTAGAGCACAAATGAATTGTGGATGACCACCTGTAACAAATAAATGGCCACTTTTTTGTACGAGGTTTTTGTTTTTCGTTTTACTAAATAGGGCTGTAAAACCTGGTCGCTTAAATGCACCCCCCCCCCCATGTACTTGTTATATTCGGACACGCTCACTGGTTTGTGCTTGTCCGGTGTTGCCACCCTTTCCCTCCCTGCCACTGTTCCTGCGGTATGAATCGTGCTTAGCACATACACATCTTTGCGATCCCTGAACTTGATCGCCAGCAATTCCTCGGATGCATAAGCACAGGAGTCCCCCTTTACCATGCACTTCCCCACTAATTGCTGTGGAAAACCAATTCGGTTTTTGCGCATGGTACCACATGCCCCAGTCCTTGCAGCATGCAAATGCCTAAACAGGGGCACACTGGAATAAAAATTGTCGCAGTACAGGTGGTACCCCTTGTGAAGTAGAGGCTGCATTATCTCCCACACGATCTTACTGCTGATGGAAAGATCAGGGGGGCATCCAGGAACATTTATTGAGCGGTCCCGCCCTTCATAAATCCTGAAGGCGGTGGTATATCCTGACCCGCTTTCACACAATTTGTAAAGCTTAACGCCATATCTTGCCCTTTTGGAAGGTAGATATTGGCGAAAGCTAAGTCTTCCATGAAAGTTGAGGAGGGATTCGTCCACGCTTACATTCTGCTCAGGGGTGTAGAGTTGCAGAAATAAATGATTCAGGGAATTTATCAGTGGTCTAATTTTGAACAACCGATCCCGGTTTGTATCGGTACTTGGGGGGGCCTGTGCGTTGTCGTTGAAGTGGAGGAACCTCATTATTGTCTCATAACGAGACCTGGGCATTACTGCAGAATATACTGGGGTGGCTTGGGCGGGTCTTGTTGACCAGTAAGACCTAATGGAGGGCTTTTTGACAATACCCATATTTAGGGTGAGCCCCAAAATTTTTTTTTAATTCCTGCAAATTGGTGGGCGTCCAATCTCTGGCATGGGTGGATGAAGGTTTCTGCCTTATATATTGAGTGGCATATAAATTTGTTTCGTGGACAATCTGATTTAGGATGTTGTCCGTTATAAATAAATGGAAGTAATCCATTTGGACAAAATTTGTATTGTCCACGGTTATGCCAGGGGTGGCAGTAAATCCATGGATTCTAGGCCCAAAAGATGGGGCAGGTGCCCATACAAGAGCCTGGACTGGAGGGACCAGGTTGTCCCGTGCTACAGCGCTACTTGGCCCTGCGCTTTCATGTTCTGCAGTTTCAACTGCATCAGGGACAACGTCCCCTGAAGATGAACCTGAAGTGACGGTATCATCGTCACTGCCCAAAACAGGTTCCTTCTCTGACGCCATCTCTGATGCGGTCTCCGACTCAGACCACAGCATGGCATATGCCTCCTCGGCGCTAAACAACTTCCTCGCCATAACGTCACTAACACTAACACTAACTAAACAATTTTTTTTTTTTTTTATAAAACACACAAACTAACTGGTATATATATCTACACTACCGCTAACAAAAAAATAAACCGCTATTGCTATATATATTATATATATATATATATATATATATATATATATATATATATATATATATATATATATATATGTGGATATATATATATAATTATATACTCCCTACCTGCCTATTCTAATAGAATAAAAGAAAGAAAGGTAGATAGAAAAAAAGATAGATGGATAGATAGATTGTATAGATAGATAGAAATCTATCTATACAGAGAATGTTTTATAGTGTAACTGTATTTTTTTTTCCCTGTATTCTTCTGCCAGCAATTCTCTCGAGTCTCTTCTTCTCCTCAAACTGAAACAATGTTTGAGGAGAAGAAAAGAGGCAGGAGATTTGCTGCCAGAAAAGTCAAAATAAAACAAATGTGGTCGCTGTGATAGGTTTTCACAGCGACCACATGTTCAGGGACCATCAGATTGGTCCCTGATACTCTGCCCAGTGCCCAGAGCTGTTGGTAACAACGTGGGCACAGGGATGTGTGCACGTGATTGCGTGCACACTGTTTTATACGTACAAATGCATGTGATCGCTGTGATTGGTTGTCACAGCGATCACATGTTCAGGTGCCAAAATATAGGGCATCTATATGGGGATCTGGGCCACTATATACAGGTGGGTCTATATGTGGATGTGGGGCACTATGTACAGGGGGGTATATATGTGGGGATGTGGGACACTCTCTACAGGGGGGTCTATATATGGGGAAGTGGGGCACTATATACAGGGGTAGCTATATGTGGGGATGTGGGGCACTATATACGGGGAGAGCTATATGTGAGACACTATATACAGGGGGAGCTATATGTGAGGTACTATCTACAGCAGTTTCCCAACTTTTTCAGGCTCGAGGCACCCCAGGAAAAAAATAAATTCTCAGGGCACCCCTACCAAAAATTGTTTACAAAACGACCAAAAAATTGTTATAAACAAGCACTACACTCTTAGGGTATGTTCACACAACGTTTTTTTGTAAGGCAGAAACTAAAAACTGCCTCCAAATTTTTTTTAAGCCGTTGAAGCGAATGCAAAAACCATAGACAAAAAAACACCAAACGAGCGCCGCAGGTTTTTTCTGCCTCCTATTAATTTCAATAGGAGGTCAGAGGCGGAAACCACTCAAAGACCATCAGCCCCCCACTCACAGTAAAATGACCATCAGCCCCCCACTCACAGTAATGACCATCAGCCCCCAAATACAGTAAAATGACCATCAGCCCCCAACTCACAGTAAAATGACCATCAGTCCCCCACTCACTGTAAAATAACCATCAGTCCCCCACTCACAGTAAAATAACCATCAGCCCCCACTCACAGTAAAATAACCATCAGCCCCCCACTCACAGTAAAATGACCATAAGCCCCCACTCATAGTAAAATGACCATCAGCCCCCAACTCACAGTAAAATGACCATCAGCCCCCCCACAGTAAAATAACCATCAGCCCTCCACTCACAGTAAAATAACCATCAGCCCCCCACTCACAGTAAAATAACCATCAGCCCCCCCACTCACTGTAGAATAACCATCAGCCCCCCACTCACAGTAAAATAACCATCAGCCCCCCACTCACAGTAAAATAACCATCAGCCCCCCACTCACAGTAGAGTAACCATCAGCCCCCCACTTACAATAAAATAACCATCAGCCCCCACTCACAGTAAAATGACCATCAGCCCCCCATCTCACAGTAAAATGACAATCAGCCCCCAACTCATAGTAAAATGACCATCAGCTCGCAACTCAAAGTAAAATGACCATCAGCCCCCTACAGTAAAATAACCATCAGCCCTCCACTCACAGTAAAATAACCATCAGCCCCCCACTCACAGTAAAATAACTATCCACACCCCACTCACAGTAAAATGACCATCAGCCCCCCACTCACAGTAAAATAACCATCAGCCCCCCACTCACAGTAAAATGACCATCAGCCCCCACTCACAGTAAAATGACCATCAGCCCCCCACTCACAGTAAAATAACCATCAGCCCCCCACTCATAGTAAAATGACCATCAGCCCCCAACTCACAGTAAAATGACAATCAGCCCCAACTCACAGTAAAATGACCATCAGCCCCCCACTCACAGTAAAATAACCATCAGCCCCCAACTCAAAGTAAAATGACCATCAGCCCCCCCCACAGTAAAATAACCATCAGCCCTCCACTCACAGTAAAATAACCATCAGCCCCCCACTCACAGTTGACATTACAGGGAGGAGGTATAAGAGGAGGGAACTACAACTTCCAGCATGTCCGGGACGTTATGGGATATCAGAGGACATTACAGAGAGGAGGTATAAGAGTAGAGGACTACAACTTCCAGCATTCCCCTGGCTCCATTTCTTACACCAAATGCTAACAAACTAAAGAAAAAAAAGACACCCTGCACAACGTTAATGGCTCCTCTCCCTCCATCAGGCTTCTAGTGGGAAGCGGTGGGCGGTACTCGTAACTAGACGTCTGCGCGTCAGGTCTGCTACAGCGTTGGTGGCGGAGATTGTAGCAAAAAATGTTTATTTTTTTTTACCTTTTTTTTTTGCAGTGGATGAGCGGAGTGCCGCGGCACCCCGGGACGGTTCTCGCGGCACCCCACGGTTCCGTGGCACCCCGGTTCGGAACCACTGATCTACAAACACAGTCTATGGTACTATTATAATCAGGGACACAGTGTATGGCGCTATTATATTTAGAGGTTTTGAGAATTTTAACTTTGTTTATAGGTTCAGAAATTTTTTAAAAGTAAGAAGCTGAAGACATCTGAGCGGAAAACTGCAGAAATGGGTCATGGATGGGAGAAATCCATCATAGAGATCTGGACCGGAGGGAGAAGAAAAGAACTAGAATCAGATGTCACCGGTGAGTCACTTAATGTAAATGTTTATTCTACCTCTAATCAGTAATGTAGTCACTGTATGATCTGCAGCGAGATGATAGGTGGTATGATTTTTTTTTTGTGAAATAGCATCTCCCAGCATATCCTTACCATTGTTCAGTCCATGCTGGGAGCTGTAGTTTTACGCCGTACAAACCTATACAGCAGGGGTTGCACTAAATTTAGCTGTATTTGTTCTGGTGCTGCATATATATACTGAGCTTTGTTCTGGTGCTGTATTTAAGTACTGAGCTTTGTTCTGGTGCTGTATATATGTACTGATCTTGGTTCTGATGTTTTATATATGTACTGAGGTTTGTTCTAGTGCTGTATATATATGTACTGAGCTTGGTTCTGGTGTTGTATTTATGTATGAGCTTGGATCAGGTGCTGTGTATATATGTATGAACTTTCTTCTGGTGCTGTATATATGTCAGAGCTTGGTACTAGTACTGTATTTATGTACGGAGCTTGGTTGTGGTACTGTATATATATATATATATATATATATATATATGAGCTTGGTTGTGGTACTTTATGTATATATATATATATATATATATATATATATATATATACACTACCGTTCAAAAGTTTAGGGTCACTCAGAAATGTCCTTATTTTTTAAAGAAAAACACAGTTTTTTTCAATGAAGATATTATTAAATTAATCAGAAATACACTCTATACATTGTTAATGTGCTAAATGACTATTCTAGCTGCAAACGTCTGGTTTTTAGTGCAATATCTACATAGGTGTATAGAGGCCCATTTCCAGCAACCATCACTCCAGTGTTCTAATGGTACATTGTGTTTGCTAACTGTATTAGAAGGCTAATGGATGATTAGAAAACACTTGAAAACCCTTGTGCAATTATGTTAGCAGCGCTGTAAACAGTTTTGCTGTTTAGAGGAGCTATAAAACTGACCTTCCTTTGAGCTAGTTGAGAATCTGGAGCATTACATTTGTGGGTTCGATTAAACTCTCAAAATGGCAGAACAACTGAAAGGATGCTGGAAGAGTGCCTGACGCCAACTGTCAAGCATGGTGGAGGTAATGTGATGGTCTGGGGTTGCTTTGGTGCTGGTGAAGTGGGAGATTTGTACAAGGTAAAAGGGATTTTGAATAAGGAAGGCTATCACTCCATTTTGCAACGCCATGCCATACCCTGTGGACAGCGCTTGATTGGAGCCAATTTCATCCTACAACAGGACAATGACCCAATCCAACTTGTGGGAGGGCCTTCTGGAAGCATGGGGTGACATTTCTCCCAATTACCTCAGCAAATTAACAGCTAGAATGCCAAAGGTCTGCAATGCTGTAATTGCTGCAAATGGAGCATTCTTTGACGAAAGCAAAGTTTGAAGGAGAAAATTATTATTTCAAATAAAAATCATTATTTCTAACCTTGTCAATGTCTTGACTATATTTTCTAGTCATTTTGCAACTCATTTAATAAATATTACTGTGAGTTTTCATGGAAAACACAAAATTGTCTGGGTGACCCCAAACTTTTGAACGGTAGTGTATATATATATATATATATATATATATATATATATATATATATATGAGCTTGGTTGTGGTACGGCATATATGTATGAGCTTGGTTCTGGAGCTGTAATTATATAAGATATATCTATAATAACAAAATTGCAGGGCAGATGGAATTGTTCTCAATTCATTGTATATTTCATGGGAACCTGTCTGGTAGTTTTAACCCCTTGAACCGCCACCATGCGGTAATACATGACCTGACAATATTTCCCCTATATGTTTTTTCTCAGATGCAGCAAAATCTTTAAAATCCACTTTTAAAACGGTGCAAACTATATGCTAATTACTCATTAATGGGTCATGGGGCGGTGCCGCTATCCTGACGAGTCACATAGTCCTGCCTCCAAACCCAACTTTCCATGTTTATTGACATCCCGTGGCTGATACAACTTTCTCGGATGCGCCATTGCCTTGTGGCACTATAGACAAAGGGGGGCTGCATGGCACTATATACAAAGGGAGCTGTGTGGCACTGTACACATGGGAAGCTGTGTGGCACTATATACAAGTGGCCGTGTGGCACTACTAAGGGGGGGCTGTGTGGCACTATTTACAAGGTGGAGGGCTGTGGCTTTATCTACAGGGGGCTGTATGTGGTGCGAACTACAAGGGCCTGTGTGTGCCACTATCTACTAAGGGGGGGCTCTGCAGCACTATATACAAGGGAGGGGGGCTGTGTGACACTATATCGCTATATACGGGGGGCTTTATGGCGATATCTACAGGGGGCTATATGGCACTATCTACAAGCGGGAGGTGGGGGTCACTATCTACAAGTGGCGTGTGACACTGTTTATAGGCGGGGCTGTATAGCACTGTCTACAGTGGGGCTGTATGGCACATTCTACAGGGGGCACTATCTATGAGGGGGTTGCTTGTGGCAGCTGAGAGGGGCCCCAGTCAAGAGTTTTTGTCTGCCTGCTATGGGTCCCAATCTTTCCTAGTTACGCCCCTGGGCGGCATTTTGAACCAGGGACAGACTGGACCGGGAGGAGGGGGCATGCCTTATTTTACTTACCTGATGTGTCGCATGATGGTGCCCATCTGTAAGAACACTCTTCTTCCTCTCTGACGCTGCACGCAGCACGCGCCGCCAGAGAGGAGCAGATCTGCAGAAGGAGCGGTCGAGTGCTCTTTTCTCAAGAAGAGGAGTAACGAGATGCACGAGGTGAGCGGTGGCCTGTATTAAAAACTGAGCGCCACTTACAGCGCTCACGCTCCTGCCTTCACTCATTTAAAAGGTGTCGTTCGGCCGTAGCTGGGGGACCGGGACCCAGGAGTATACTGCAAAGGAGGTCTGGGCATTTTACTGACAGCCAAGGGCTCTATGAGGGGGGAATAATCCACCCCATAGAGCCCTCACGTTACCATAATGGAAGGATTGGGGGATGCAGGGGAGGGGCGATCTGAGCATCATATATCATGGTGGTGGGTAGCGGGGTAATAATAGGGGTTAGTGATAGCCTTTTTACTGGCTAATGCTAAGCCCCAGCCTTAACCCCTTAGTGACCAACAATACGCCTTTTCACGTTCGTCACTAAGGGGCCTTAGGCTAGGCTGACGCATTTTCAAGTGAGCCTAGTCTAAGTCCTGCACAGGTCTCCCGTGCAGGCTGGAGCTGTGGCTCAGCTGTCTGATGACAGCTGGGCTCCTGCTCCAACACCCGCGATCGAAGTTTACTTCGATCGCGGCCGTTTAACCCGTTAAATGCCGCCGTCAATAGCGACTGCGGCATTTAGCTTGTTTACAGAGGGAGTGAGCTCCCTCTGTCACCCATCGGTGGCCCGCAAATGCAATCGCGGGTCTCCGATGGGTTGTCATGGCAGCCGGGGGCTTGATAAAAGCCCCCAGGTCTGCCCTGGACATATGCCTATTAGGACGCTGACAGATTAAGGGTATGTTCACACGATGAGAAGCATTTACGTGTGAAAAGACAGACTGTTTACAGCTGCCTCGTTTCACACGTAAATGCTACTCCTTGTAAATTACGAGGCGTCTGTGACGCTCGTAAATCTTGAGCTGTTCTTCATTGAGTTCAATGAAGAACGGCTCAAATTACGTTGCAAAGAAGTGCCCTGCACTTCTTTGCCGAGGCAGTCAATTTACGCGTCGTCGTTTGACAGCTGTCAAACGACGACGCGTAAATTACAGGTCGTCTGCACAATACGTCGGCAAACCCATTCAATTGAATGGGCAGATGTTTGCCGACGTATTGTAGCCCTATTTTCAGGCGTAAAACGAGGCATAATACGCCTCGTTTACGTCTGAAAATAGGTCGTGTGAACCCAGCCTTACACTGACAGGCAATAATGCTCTGGTATACGAAGTATACCAAAGCATTATAGCAGCAATCTGAAGATTGCACAGTAAAGTCCCCTAGTGGGACTAATGAAATAAATAATAAATGTGAAATAAAGATTAATAATAAAAATTACAGTAAAAAAATATATAAAACCATTTTTTTCCATAAAAAGTGGTTTTATTAGTAAAAGTGTAAAAAATAAATAAAAGTACACATATATGGTATCGCCGCGACCGTAATGACTCCATTAATAAAGTTAATATGTAATTTAAACCGCAAGGTGAACACCGTAAAAAAAAAAAACACAAAAAACAATGGGGAAAATTGAAATTTTTTTCCATTGCCCCCCAAAAAAGTCATAATAAAAATGAATCAATAAGTCCCATGCACCCCAAAACAGTAACAATCAAAACTACGTCTCGTCCCGCAGAAAACAAGCCCAAAAAATCACTACATTGATGGAAAAATACAAAAGTTACGGCTCTTGGAAACCGACGATGCAAAAACAAATCATTTTAGTTCAAAAGTGTTTTTATTGTGCAAAAGTCGTAAAACATAAAAAACCTCTACATATGTGGTATCGCCGTAATCGTACCGACCCATAGAATAAAGGTAACATGTTATTTGCGCCGCATAGTAAACGGCGTTAATTTAATAAAGCATAGAACAATGGTGGAATTTCAGGTTTTTTTTATAATCCCCCCAAAAAATGTTAATAAATGTTAATAAAAAAAATTATATGTACCCTAAAATGGAGCTATTAAAAAGTACAACTAATCCTGCAAAAAACAAGTCCTCATACAGCTATGTAGACGAAAAAATAAAACAGTTATAGCTCTCTGAATGCGACTATAGAAAAACAAATAAAATAGCTTGGACATTAGGGCCTAAAATGGGCTGGTCACTAAGGGGTTAATAATTGAACACTGTCAATCAGACAGCAGCCCTAAGGCCATAATAAAGTATTAAAAAAACAGAGAAGAATTTTTTTTTTATTGAAATCAAAACTCCCCCATGCAACCCTCTTTCACAATTTTTTTTAATTTTTATTTAAAGGTAGATCATTGAAGTAGTCCAAAGAATCTACAAAGTACTCCAAAAGGTCCAGCGGAACCTACCAAAAAAAAAGTTAGCAGTATAAAATGTTAAAAAAAAAAATTGCCACAATAGAAACCCCTGCTCCGCCGTTTGCTCTTGTAGTCCACAGCCTGGTTTAGGCCTGAGGCCTACAAGAGATCGGGAGCACGCTGATGACGTCAACTGCCCGGCATGATGATGTCACTGGATCAGGCCGTCCACGCCGGGCCACTAAACTCAGTTGAAAATCATAAGTCAATTAGGTAATAAAAAGGGGGCATAGAAGATGTGTTAAACCATTTTCAGTGATAAGGCTGCGTTGCTGATCTATGATACTAAAGTAATACAGTAAGCAGAATCCTTTAAATCTTTTCTATAGCTCAAACAGCACTTTAGCAAATAAACAACAACTGTTTTCCTATTTAAAAAAAAAAAGAAGTATATATTGCATGTTTGTTGTGTAAAGCTAGTAATGAGAAAACTCTGATAGATTGTGGGGGGCGTCTTTTTATAGTTCGCCTCAGGCAGCAGAGGGGCTAGGTTCACCCCTGTCTATACCCCTGCAGCCTAGGAGAGGAGAAGCAAAGGGGAGCACTGATTGGCTGAGCAGGGGATTGTGGGACAAGGCTAAGCAGGGCGGAGAGACAGTGGCCATCTTTGGGAGAGTCACGTGGTCAGGAGAGAGGGAGACTGTGAGTGCATTGCAGAGAGAAGAGAGTCCTGCACTGGGGCACACAGCACAGAGACAGTCCTGACAGCCCAGCAGCTCACTGTATGAGAGGAAGAGATGCTGCAGCAGCATCACCTCTGCAAAACAGCCTGATTCCAGGGAGGTTCCCTGGTCTGCAGCACAGGAGGATTTTGCCTGGCACTCCATTGTCATCCACGCGTCTGAACGCTGCAGCCCAGAGCTGGATCCCAGGGGAATATCATCTTTGCTGCAAGAAGTAGTGAGTACACATTGCTGGAACTTATTGTGCGGATATTGAGGATAGAGATGAGCGAACTTATCAAAAGTTCGGTTCGGCTAGTTCGCCGAATTTCACAAAAAAGTTCGGTTCGGACCGAACTAGTTCTGACCGAACCTGTCACTTACGTGCGCCGAGCATGCTACTGTCCAGGGTGCTGATAGAGTTAATGGGCTGCACTAACTCTTTCAGCAACCTTGACAGTACATGCTCGGCGCGCGGAAAATACCATTTAAATGTAATAAAAAAATAAAAATTATACGTTCGTACTTACTTTCCTCCTGTCCGGCCTCCAGCGATGACGTTTCATCCCTTTCGCCGCTGCAGCCAATCACAGGCTGTAGTGGCGGTCACGCACGTCAGGATGACGCTTCATCCCACGTGACCGCCTCTGCAGCCAATCACAGGCTGCAGCGGCGACATGAATGAAACGTCATCGCTGGAGGCCGGACAGGAGGAAAGTAAGTATGAACGTATTATTATTATTTTTTGGCATGTATGTATGTTGTCATGTATGTATGTATGTATATCTGTGCATGTATGTTTGCATGTATGTTGGCATGTATGTATATATGTGCATGTTTGTATGTATATTTGCATGTATATATTTGCATGTATGTATGTTTGCATGTATGTATTTTTGCATGTATGTTGTCATGTATGTATGTATGTTGTCATGTATGTATATATGTGCATGTGTGTATGTATATTTGTATGTATGTATGTATGTTTGCATGTATGTTTGCATGAATGTATGTATATTTGCATGTGTGTGTATATATATATATGTATGTATGTTGTCATGTATGTATGTATGTTGTCATGTATGTATATATGTGCATGTATGTTGGCATGTATGTATATATGTGCATGTGTGTATGTATGTATCTATATTTGCATGTATGTATGTTGTCATGTATGTATGTATATATGTGCATGTATGTTTGCATGTATGTTGGCATGTATGTATACATGTGCATGTTTGTATGTATATTTGCATGTATATATGTTTGCATGTGTGTATGTATGTTTGCATGTATGTATGTTTGCATGTATGTATGTTGTCATGTATGTTTGTATGTATGTTGTCATGTATGTATGTATATATGTGCATGTATGTATGTTTGCATGTTTTTATTTTTGCATGTATGTTTGCATGTATGTTTATATATATGTGCATGTATGTAATTATGTTTGCATGTATTTATGTTTGCATGTATATTTGTGCATGCTTGTATATATGTATGTATGTATCTTTGCATGTTTGTTTGTATGTATGTATGTTTTCATGTGTGTGTGTATGCATGTATGTATGATAGTTTGCATGTATATATGTGTGTATGTTTGCATGTATGTATATTTGCATGTATATATGTGCATGCTTGTATATATGTATGTATGTTTGTATATATGTATGTATATATGTATGTATGGCCATGTATGATACTGTCTGCTGGCGCCCTGTATCTAAGTCAACTTCGCGGCAGGCTTCTATACATGGTATAACAGTCAGTATCACACATTAAACTGAATCTAAGCCTACGACATGTTTTATTTCATTATTTTATTTTTTTACAGGTTTGGTGTTTGGACTACGTCGGTTTCGAGGACTACTTCGATGACGGTTTTTTTTCTACAATAAAATGGTTAATGAGGGTTGTGTTGGGGGTGCTTTATTTCAATAAAATATTTTATCTATATCTTTGTCTTTTTCTTTTCAAATTTTATTATTACCACTTTAGTAATGGCCGCTGTCTGAGTGACAACATCCATTACTAATGCGAGGCTTAGTGTTAGCCGGTGCAGAGGCTAACACTAACCACCATTATTACCCCGGTACCCAAAACCACCAGGGGTGCCGGGAAGAGCCAGGTACGATCCAGTACCCGACCATCTGTTGTGATGGTCGGGCCCTGGGGCGGCCGCAGGCTGGTATTATGAGGCTGGGAAGGGCCAAAAACAGTGGACCTTCCCACCCTTGTAATGCTAGGCTGCTGCTGCTGTGTTGTATCTGGCTGGTTATAAAAGTGGGGGGGACCCCACGTCATTTTTTTTAATTATTTATTTATTTACATTTTTTTTTTAAAAAAGACATGGGGTTCCACCCAATTTATCATAACCAGCCACATACAACACAGTGTTATTAGCCTGGGAATGGACAAAACCAGTGGCCCTTCCCACCCATGTAATGCCAGACTGCTGCGGCCTTGTATATGGCTGGTTATTAAAAATGTGGGGGACCCGTCTATTGCTAAATTTGTTAAATTCCAAAAAAAAACGACGTGGGGGTCCCCCCCATTTTTATAACCAGCCCGATACAACACAGCAGCAGCAGCCTAGCATTACAAGGGTGGGAAGGTCCACTGATTTTGGCCCTTCCCAGCCTCATAATACCAGCCTACGGCCGCCCCAGTACCCGACCATCACAACAGATGGTCGGGTACTGGATCGTACCAAGCTCTTCCCGGCACCCCTGGTGGTGGTGGGTACCGGGGTAATAATGGGTGGTTAGTGCTAGCCTCTGCACCGGCTAACACTAAGTACCGCCTTAATAATGGACGCTGTCAATCAGCCAACTGCCATTATCTAGGCACTAATAAAGTTTGAAAAAAAAAACACAAAGACAATTCTTTTTTATTGAAATAAGAAATCCCCAACAAAACCCTCGTTAACCATTTTATTAAAATTTGAAA
This sequence comes from Rhinoderma darwinii, assembly GCF_050947455.1. NCBI lineage: Eukaryota > Metazoa > Chordata > Amphibia > Anura > Rhinodermatidae > Rhinoderma > Rhinoderma darwinii. Next base: position 566,828,848 of record NC_134687.1, on the reverse strand, counting down.
AAACGCAGATCTACGCAGTAGTCCAACGAATCGTAGATGTAGTCCAATCGGTACATCAAAATCTGCAACAACATAAAAAAACAGTTATCAATGTGAACAATACCAATACTTCTACTCACCTACACACATATATACACGCACACACAAACAAACAACCATACACAGACACACACATATATACACAAACACAACAAGATATACACACACACATAAACAGACAAACACACACATATACACGAACTCACACATATACAAACAAAAACACACATATCCAAACACACACACACACAGTTATACACACATACACGAACACATATACACAAACACATATACAAACAAAAACACACATACCCAAACACACATATACACAAACACATATACACAAACACACCCATATATACACACAAACACACACCCATATACACATACAAAAACACACACAAACATCTACACACAAACATATACACAAATACACCCATATATACACAAACATATACACAAAACACATATACACAAACACACCCATATATACACACACACACATATAAAAACAAAAACAGACAAAGTCACATACCCAAACACACATATATACACAAACACACACATACACAAACACGGTTTCTTTTAAATGCTGCTGGGGAACCCGCTCGATCCACTATATACGGCTGCGCTACAGTGCAGCATTTAAAAGAAACAGGATCCTGACCTGTCCATAGAGTTTAAGGCAGCACAGAGTATTTCAGGAGATGAGCGTGCAGATTCAGTGCTGCTGCGAACTCTGCTCTTACCATTACGTAGCTCTCAGTCTGTTACCTCTCCTCCACTCCTGTCCTCCAGAACACCTTCACATGATTGGCAAGTCACCACGTAATGGTAAGAGCAGAGTTCACAGCAGCACAGAGTATTTCAGGAGATGAGCGTGCGGATCTTGTGCGGGGTGGTGACTTGCCAATCACGTGAAGGTGTTATTGAGGACAGGAGTGGAGGAGAGGTAACAGACTGAGCTACGTAATGGTAAGAGCAGAGTTCACAGCAGCACTGAATCTGCACGCTCCTCTCCTGAAATACTCTGTGCTGCTGTGAACTCTGTTCTTACCATTACGTAGCTCAGTCTGTTACATCTCCTCCACTCCTGTCCTCTATAACACGTTCACATGATTGGCAAGTCACCACCACGCACAAGATCCGCACGCTCATCTCCTGAAATACTCTGTGCTGCTGTGAACTCTGCTCTTACCATTACGTGGTGACTTGCCAATCATGTGAAGGTGTTCTTGAGGACAGGAGTGGAGGAGAGATAACAGACTGAGAGCTACGTAATGGTAAGAGCAGAGTTCACAACAGCACTGAATCTGCACGCTCATCTCCTGAAATACTCTGTGCTGCCTTAAACTCTGTGGACAGGTCAGGATCCTGTTTCTTTTAAATGCTGCACTGTAGCGTAGCCTTATATAGTGGATCGAGCGGGTTCCCTAGCAGCATTTAAAAGAAACAGGATCCTGACCTGTCCACAGAGTTTAAGGCAGCACAGATTATTTCAGGAGATGAGCACGGGCAGCCGTTCGTTTTTCCGAGCCGTGCTCCCATCATGCACACGACCGTAAAAACACCCGTTATTGCGGGTCGTAATTACGACCCGCAATAACGGGCTCATAGACTTCTGTTACCCACGGGTACCTTTCCGTATTCTCACGGGAAGGTGCCCGTGCCGTTAAAAAAATAGAACATGTTCTATTTTTCTATTTTACGGGCCGTGCTGCTATAATTATAATGACAGCACGGTTCGCAAAAGCGTCCGGCTGCCCGTGGCCGGCCGGCCGTGCTCGTACTTACGAGTCGTAATTACGAGCACGGCCCGTAAAATAAAAAAATAGAACATGTTCTATCTTTTTAACGGCACGGGCACCTTCCCGTGAGAAAACGGGAAGGTACCCGTGGCTAACAGAAGTCTATGGGCCCGCTATTTCGGGTCGTAATTACGACCCGTGATAACGGGTGTTTTTATGGTCGTGTGCATGAGGCCCCGTAATGACGGGTGGCTACATGTGTGCACCCGTCATTACGGCAGCGTTGCTAGGCGACGTCAGTAAGGGTATGTGCACACACACTAATTACGTCCGTAATTGACGGGACGTATTTCGGCCGCAAGTACCGGACCGAACACCCTGCAGGGAGCCGGGCTCCTAGCATCATATTTATGTACGATGCTAGGAGTCCCTGCCTCTCCGTGGAACTACTGTCCCGTACTGAAAACATGATTACAGTACGGGACAGTTGTCCTGCAGAGAGGCAGGGACTCCTAGCATCGTACATAAGTATGATGCTAGGAGCCCGGCTCCCTGCACTGTGTTCGGTCCGGTACTTGCGGCCGAAATACGTCCGTCATTTACGGACGTAATTAGTGTGTGTGCACATACACTAAATAGTCACTGTTCAGGGTGCTGAAAGAGTTAACTGATCGGCAGTAACTGTTTCAGTACCATGGACAGTGACTACTACCGATCACAGTACCTGTAAAAAAAAAGACGTTCATACTTACCGAGAACTTTCTGCTTCCTCCAGTCCGGTCTCCTGGCCGTTGCCTTGGTGACGCGTCCCTCTCGACATCCGGCCCGACATTCCTTGATGACGATGCAGCCTTGTGAGCGCTGCAGCCAATCACAGGCTGCCGCGGCCTCTGCAGCCAATCACAGGCTGCAGAGGCCTCTGCAGCCAATCACAGGCTGCCGCGTCAGAAAAGGTCGGAATGGAGGAAGAAGAGGGACTCGTCAACAAGACAACGACCGGGTACGTATGAAATGCTTTTTATTTTATTTTTAATCAGCAGCCTCTTTTCTCTATCAGTGATTGATAGAGACAAGTGGCTGCCGATTTGTATAATGTTTTTGACCGGGTTCGGTCAAAACGGGTTCGGCCGAACCCGGTGAAGTTCGGATTCGCTGCGAACCGAACTTTACCGGAAGTTCGGACCGAAACCGGGTTCGGTTGTCCCGGTTCGCTCATCTCTAATTGAGGACTTAGTGAGAGAACTGTTCTTGAGAGGAATTTCAGTATTTAAGTGCACCAACGGTTCCTGAAAAGAGCGCCAACGTCCGCGGCAACAGGGCCCCAACGTTTGGACTGTGTTCATCATTACTGCAGCCATTAGTAACAGTATAAGTGTGTGCCAGCTATTACCAGCAGTATAAGTGTGGGTGAGTGATCATTATCCTGTGTGGGTCACTGATATACTGTATATGTTTGGTGAAGACAGTATCTTAAAGAGGCTCTGTCACCAGATTAAAAATGTCCTATCTCCTACATCATTTTATGGGCGCTGGAATGTAACAGCAGTGTTTTTTATTTTGAGAAACAATCTTTTTTCAGCAAGTTATGACCTTTATTACATTTATTCAAATTAGTTTCTTAATGCCGAACTGGGCGTTTTTTAACTTTTAACCAAGTGGGCGTATTACAAAGAAGTGTATGACTCTGACCAATCAGCATCATACACTTCTCTTCATTACACCCAAGCTTGTTTCACTGAACAGCGTGATCTCGCGAGACCACGCTGTAACGTCATTTCCGCCCACAGGTCCTTCATCCCTGCGTCTGAAGACTGAACATAGATCGTCTCCAGGCGTATGAGAAGTTACAGTCGTTGGATCTGCAGCAGCAGCATATAGAACTCCCTAGAGACTAAGGACCTGTGGACGGAAGTGACGTCACACGAGATCACGCTGTTCAGTGAAACAAGCTTCGGTGTAATGGAGAGAAGTGTATGATGCTGATTGGTCATACGTGGAAAGATGTAGTTTGTATTAAAGCCATTTTGGGGAATGTCAGCCATTTCGATCACCTTTTATTCATTTTTAGTGGGGGTTTAATTGGCAAAAAAACAATTTTTCTATTAGGTACATACATATGGGGGCATTATACTAGGTACGGTATGGGGGGCTCATATAGCAGCTGCTGAGGGGGCATTATACTGCATGGGACAACTAAGGGGGGCATTATACTGTATGGGGGGCATTATACTGTATGGGACAGCTATGGGGGGCATTATATTGTATGGGGGCATTATACTGTATGGAGCGCATTATACTGTATGGGACAGCTATGGGGGCATTATTCTGTATGGGGGCATTACTGTATGGGGTCAGTATACTGTATGTGGCAGCTATGGAGGGCATTATACTGTATGGGGCGCATTATACTGTATGGGACAGCTATGGGAGTCATTATTCTGTATGGGGGCATTAATTTATGGGGGAATTATACTGTATGTGGCAGCTATGGAGGGCATTATACTGTATGGGGAGCTTTATACTGTATAGGAGCATTATCCTATATGGGGGCGTTATACTGTATGTGGTGGCTATGGGGGGCATTATACTATGTGGGGGGCTTTATACTGTATGGGGGGCATTATACTGTATGAGGCAGCTATGGAGAGCATTATACTGTATGGGGGCATTATACTTTATGGGACATTACCCTATATGGGGGGCATTATACTATATGTGGCAGCTAAGGGGGCATTATACTGTATAGGGGCATTATACTGTATATGGCAGCTATGGGGGCATTATACCGTTTGGGGGCATTATACTGTATGGTACAGCTATGGAGGGGATTATACTGTATAGGGGGCATTATACTGTATGGGGGCTTTATACTGTATGGGAGCTTTATACTATATAGGGAGCTTTATACTGTATGGGGGCATTATAATGTATGTGGCAGCTATGGGGGGCATTATACTGTATGTGGCAGCTATGGGGGGCATTATACTGTGTGGGGCATTATACTGTATGTGGCAGTTATGGAGAGCATTATACTGTGTGGGGCATTATACTGTATGTGGCAGTTATGGAGGGCATTATACTGTATGGGGGCATTATACTGTATGGGAAACCTGTGGGGTGGCATTATATTATGTGGCATCTATAGAGGGCATTATACTGTATGGGGGCATTATACTGTATGGGGCAGCTATGGGGGCATTATACTGCGTGGGGCATTATACTGTATGTGGTAGCTATGGAGGGCATTATACTGTATAGGGGCATTATACTGTATGTGTCACCTGTGGGGGCGTTATATTTTATGTGGAAGCTATGGAGGGCATTATACTGTATGTGGCAGCTATGGGGGCATTATACTGTATGGGGAATTATACTGTATGTGGCAGCTATGGGGGGCATTATACTGTATGGGGCGCTATATACTGTATGGGGGTCATTATACTGTATGTGGCAGCTATGGATGGCATTATACTGTATGGGGCATTATACTGTATGGGGCATTATCCTATATGGGGGTATTATACAGTATGTGGCAGCTATGGGGGAATGATATTGTATGGGGGCATTATACTGTATGTGGCAGCTATGTGGGCATTATACTGTTTGGGGGCATTATACTGTATTGGACAGCTATGCAGGGTATTATACTGTATAGGGGCATTATACTGTATGGGGGGGCTTTATACTATATAGGGAGCCTTATACTGTATGGGGGCTTTATACTATATAGGGGGCTTTATACTGTATGGGGGGCATTATACTGTATTTGGCAGATATGTGGGGCATTATACTGCATCGGGCATTATACTGTATGTGGCATTTATGGAGGGCATTATACTGTATGGGGCATTATACTCTATGGGGCACCTGTGGGGGGCATTATATTTTATGTGGCAGCTATAGAGGGAATTATACTGTATGGGGGCATTATGCTGTATGGGGCAGCTATGGGGGCATTATACTGTATGGGCAGTTATGGTGGCATTATACTGTGTGGGGCATTACACTGTATGTGGCAACTATTGAGGGCATTATACTGTATGGGGCAGCTATGGGGTCTGTATGCATTCTAATTTATTAGTCTGAGTAAAAGAGGTTGGCCGGGCACATCGATAGGTCATCAGTATAAAAAAACAACCCCTTTATTGTATGGTCCTGGGCATTGGTGTCTGAATTTTTGTGTTTCTATAGAGGCTGGAAATGGCTGCAGAAGCGAGGAGCAAAGATGTCTCATCAGGAGAAGTCACCATACTGTTCTGTGTCAGATGAAGAAGAAAAGAGAACGACTCCCATCAGAGAAGACGTCAATTGTGAGTCACTGGATCTATAGAGGATCTGTCCCTTCTCCTGACATGTCTGTTGTAGGAAATCCTTGTATTCCACAAAGTTTTTGTGTACCCAGGACTAATAGACAAATGCGAGTTACCATTCCCATTGTCAGGAGGATGTGTCCCTACACAATGTTATACTGTCAGCAATGGTTGAAGACTGTCAGTATGTAGGGACACAGCCCTTTGACAAGAGGAATCGTAACAGCCATTTGTCAATGCTCGTACAGAAATTTGGTGTTCACTATAGACACAGCAGAGTGGCGGTGGGGAAGGGGGGGGGGCTAAGTTTGTGGAACAGCCCAGGGCCTATGGTCTACTTAAACTGTCATTGTGACCCTAGATTACATAAAAACAAAAACCTACACATATTAGGTATCTACATGACCGTAATAACCTGAAAAATTAATTTGACATGTTATTTAGTGTGAAACATGAACGGGATAAAAAAGAAACAAGAAAAACTATGCCGAGAATCACTTTTTCCTATATTCACGCCGTAAAATCAACTTTTTTTTACCCCCAAACTGCAGGGAAAATAAATATTATTTTTCCCGCATAAAACAAGGCCTCATACAGCCACGTTAATTAAAAAATAAAAAGTTATGGCTGCTGAAATGCAGAGAGACAAAAACAGAAAAATTTAGCTGGTCATTAAGGCCTTTTCAAGCCCTGTCATTGAGGGGTTAAGTAGCTCCTATTAAATTACTGAATTATTGAATTATTGAATTGATGTTTATTTTCATTTATATTTGTCAGCCAGGTCTTAATGTATTTTAACATACCATGCTGTCAACGGGATATCAGTGAACTTGTTTCTGCTTGTAGTACATTAATATTTAATTTGGGCCAGTCAGACACATCCCAGATGAAACACTACAATTCCTTTAATAGATTGACTATGCGGAATGATGGATTAGGCACTCAGGCAGTACATCATTTTATTACAGTGGCACAAATGCAGTGCTTGCCATGATACTTTCCTTCCAGAATACAGAAAGTTCATGAATTGATTGGCCACCATAAAATATAAAGTCAGTTTCTAAAGTGAAAATGCATAATATATCATTAACCCCTTGACAACTCGATATATTTTATGAGCAAGATCATCAACATTTGAGGCTTAAAGGGGCTTTCCACGTTATTAAAAAAAATGGGCCACGGTAGGAGGGATGCAAAAAAAAAAAAGGCTTTTGCCCAACTCACAGATCCCCGTTGTTCCAGTGCCGCCACTCCGTTCCCTCCCGCCGCTGAGTTAAATAACTCGGAAAACCCCTTTAAAGAGGCTCTGTCACCACATTATAAGTGCCCTATCTCCTACATAAGGAGAATGGCGCTATAATGTAGGTGACAGTAAAGCTTTTTATTTAAAAAAACGATCTATTTTTACCACTTTATTAACGATTTTGGTTTATGCTAATGAGTTTCTTAATGCCCAAGTGGGTGTGTTTTTACTTTCGACCAAGTGGGCGTTGTACAGAGGAGTGTATGACGCTGACCAATCAGAGTCATGCACTCCTCTCCATTCATTTACACAGCAGCATCGCGTTCTTACTAGAACGCGATCTGCAGCCACATACACAGACATTAACGTTAATCAAGTGTCCTGATAATGAATATACATGACCTCCAGCCTGGACGTCATGTGTATTCAGAATCCTGACACTTCTGAATTTTTTCTGTGAGATTTCCAGCAAGGGAAACTAAATCTTGTTTACCTCGTAATCTCGCGAGATTATGCGTGGCTTGCTGGAATCTCACAGAAAAGATTCAGAAGTGTCAGGATTCTGAATACACATGACGTCCAGGCTGGAGGTCATGTATATTCATTATCAGGACACTTGATTCCTTCTGGGCCTGGCGGTGTGCCCAAACAGCAGTTTATGATCACATATGGGATATGACTGTACTCTGGGGAACCGCTTAACAATTTATGGGGAGTGTGTCTCCAGTGGTACAAGCTGAAGCGATAGAGGACCCTAGTAGCCGGCCGGCATTACAATACCACAAAAATTAACTAATTTGCAATTAAGCAAAAAGAAGCCCTAATTTCCGGCTAACTACATGGAGTATAAACTAAAATATAACTTTTATTGAGTATTCCTAAATGAACAAAATAAAAAATCACACATATTAAAAGTTAGCCAATGCTCACTGACAGTGAGAAGTTTGTATGGCACGTTGCCAAAGATGCACTCGGTCAGTACGATAATGTATGAGTATTGAAAACAGCGCCTGCAGAACGCTGTATTTACAAGAACAAGATTGAGACTGTAGCTAACTGCCAATAGAGCATTGAGATTAAAACATAAATAGAAGCCCCTCTGACATGTTTCGCTACAAACGTAGCGTCCTCAGGGGTTAAAATGGGGCTACTAGCGGCGTGTTACTAACCAGCCCTTCTTATAACCTCGGGCTGCCATGACAGTGGGTGTGAGCCCAGAAGGAGCCAATAGAGACAGGGCTAGACAAACGAGCCCCTAATCTCTAAGACGGAAAGGTCGTCTGACCAATCAAAGGGACTAGAGACATCCACCTATCACGGAAGAGAGTCATGCGCATGCGCACTGCGTGCATCAACGTCTACTGAAGCAAAAAAGTACCTGAAGGCAGTTTCTGCGCATGTCAGGACACTTAGAACAATCGAGGAGAGATTCAACATATGGTAAGTAAATGGGACTAATACTGATATAGGATTAACAGAAGATAAGAAAAGTATGTTTGCTGTCAATACAACTATCAAGTATTATATAAGAAATAGTATATTAAGCTGTAAATACCGACGTTTGCTAATAGGCTTCAGAATATGAAGCAAAAGACAGGTAGGATGAGCAAAAAAAAATGTTATTATCATATCGATGTAAATAGGATTTTTTTTTTTTATTCTTTACTGGAGGAGAGGTTAAAAAGAAAGAATGGACATAAAAGGAGGTTTTCAGCCTAAGTGAATTACTGGAGCTATAAATATAAATATACATATGTAATTTAATGTATAATAAGATAATAATACAATATAATATATTAGAATCATAAGTAAATGATGACCAGGAAGGAGAAAGCTGAGGCAAATGGTGATAGGGGAAGGCCCATTAATAGGATCAAGATAATAATAATATTAAATATATCAAGTAAATTGGTACATGCCTCCTCTGATCAAAGGAAGGCTACAAAAGTGAAGCCCTCATTTAGGCCATTAGGGCTCAAAGAGCTTAGCCTATGGATCCACCGAGCTTCATCCTGTAGAAGTTTTTTGTCAAGATCGCCAGCTCTGGGGCCCAATTTAAGTTGGGTAATACCCCAGAATTGAAGAGTTTTAGGGTTCCCATCGTGTGTTAATCTGATATGTCTGGATAATGGAGTGTCTTCTTTGTTGTTAATTGTACTAATATGTTTTGAGATCCTTCTTCTGAGTTGCTGTATAGTTTTACCTATATATAATTTCGGGCAAGGACATCTGGCAGCATATACAACTCCACTGCTTTGGCAGTTGATAAATTGTTTGATGACATGAGACTTCCCATCAACGGGGTTAACAAATTTCTTAGTGGTTGGCATATTGGGACAAAATGAACATCTCCCACAAGGGTGGGACCCCTTGACAGGAAAAGGGAGCCAAGTGCTCCGCAGACTGGATGGTTTAGAGTAGTGACTGTGTACAAGGAATTCCCTAAGGTTTTTACCCCTATGATAAGTAATACTAGGGGTGATGGATATAGCGTCCCTAAGGTCAGGGTTGGCTTGAAGAATAGGCCAATGTTATTGCAATATATTGTAAATCTGAGGGGAACAGACATCAAAATTCCCTATGCATCTAATAGAGGCTGTGGGATTAACAATCCCTCTCCCCTTGCCATAGAGTAACTCTCTTCTAGTAGCAGCCCTAGCTCTAGCATACACTCTGTGTAATGTTTTTTTAGGGTACCCACGTGCACGAAATTTAGTGTACAGGTTATCACACACAGATTGGAAAGCATGCTCATCAGAGCAGTTTCTTTTCGCTCTGAGATACTGCCCAATAGGGATACCTTTTTTCAAGACTGGTGTGTGAAAGCTCTCCCAATGTAGAAAGCTATTAGTAGCTGTAGCCTTGCGAAAAATATCAGTGTGGACACTGCCCCCAGGGTCCAGAGAGATCTTTAGATCAAGAAAATTAATTTCTTTCTCATGTATCTCATTTGTAAATTTCATCCCTATAGCATTGATGTTGAGAATTTCCATGAAATCCAAAAAGAGTGTGTTGTCCTTATCCCAAAAAATAAGAATATCATCAATATATCTTCTCAAAAAAATGTGGCATGTAAAGCAAAGTAAATCGTTGGTGAAAACCGGTGTCTTCCCACCACCCTAAAAAAAGATTGGCATAAGTGGGTGCACAGACTGTGCCCATGGCAGTGCCTTTTAATTGATGGTAGAATTTGCTGTCAAAATAAAGTAATTGTAAGTCAACAGAAATTTTAATAGTGATAAAATAAATCTGTTATGTGCTTGAAACTGAATCCCCTTAGTGCTCAAAAAATATTGTACAGCAATTAAACCAAGGTCGTGCCTAATATTGGGGTATAAAGATTCGACATCAATGCTAGCTATTAAAGTAGTAGGTGTAACAGAGATCTCCTGGATCCTGATGACAGTGCCCTTAGTATTCCTCAAATAAGAGGGCAGGGCTGTGACTGTGGCAGTATTTAGGAATACTCAATGAAAGTTATATTTTAGTTTATACTCCATGTAGTTAGCCGGAAATTAGGGCTTCTTTTTGCTTAATTGCAAATTAGTTAATTTTAGTGTTACAAGCTGGGCACAACACATTGGGCACTGAAATAGCATAACTGGGGAAAATGGAAATTTTCAATCTGCAACATCTACTGTGCACTAATTTCTGCAAAACCTTTGGGGTCAAAATGCTCACTACACTTCTAGATGAATTCCTTGAGGGGTGTCGTTTACAAAATGGGGTCACTTCTTGGGACTTTTCACTTTACTGGTAACTCAGCGCAATGCAACATGGCGCCCAAAAACAATTTTGTAAAATCTCCACTCCAAAAACTAAATTGCGCTTTTTCCCTTTAGACGCTTGCCATGTGTCCAAATAGCAGTTTACAACCACATATGGGGTATTTCCCTACTCAGGAGAAATTGTGTAACACATTTTGGGGTGTCTTTTCTCCTGTATTACTTGTGGAAATGAAAAATTATTAGCTAAATCTACACGTTATTGGAAAAAAATATTTTTTCATTATCACGGCCCAATTCTAATAAAATCTATAAAACACCTGAGGGATCAAAACGCTCACTACACCTCTAATTTAATTCTTTGAGGTGTATAGTCTCCAAAATGGGACCACACCTGGGGAATTTCTACTATACTGGTACTTCAGGAGCTCTGAAAATGCGATATGGCCCCCAGAAACCAATTCAGCAAAATCGAAATGGTGCTCCTTCCCTTCTGAGCCCTGCCATGGGTTCAAACAGCAGTTTATAACCACATATGGTAATCAAGAGAAATTGCTTTACAAATGTTGAGGTGCTTTTTCTCCTTTATTCCTTATAAAAATTTGAAAATTCTATGTTTTTTTAGAAAAAAAGTCGATTTTCATCTTCACAGACTAATTCCAATAAATTCAGGAAAAAACCTGTGGGGTCAAAATGCTAACTATACCACTAGAAAAATTCCTTGAGCAGTGTAGTTTCCAAAATGGGATCACTTTTGGGGGGTTTCCACTGTTAAGGTCCCTCTAGTGCTTTGCAAACACGACACGGCACCGAAAACCATTCCTGTAAAATCAACGCTCCAAAATCCAAATGGCACTCCTTCCCTTCTGAGCACTGCCATGGGTCCAAACAGCAGTTTATTACCACATATGGGGTATTTCCGTAATCGGGAGAAATTGCTTTACAAATGTTGGGTGCTTTTTCTCCTTTATTCCTTGCAATAAATTTTCATTTTCACAGACTAATTAGAACAAATTTAGCAAAAAATCTGTGGGGTCAAAATGCTAGCTATACCCCTAGATAAATTGCCTGAGGGGTGTAGTTTCAAAAATGGGGTCACTTTTGGTGGTTTCCACTGTTTTGGCCCCACTAGACCTCTTCAAACCTGACATGGTGCCTAAAATATATTCTAATTTAAAGAAGGCCCCAAAATCCACTAGGTGCTCCGTGGCTTCTGAGGCCTGTGTTTCAGTCCATTGGCACATTAGGGCCACATGTGGGACATTTGTAAAAACTGCAGAATCGGGACAATAAATATTGAGATGCGTTTCTTGGGTAAAACCTTCTGTGTTACAGACAAAAATGTATTACAAATTAATTTTGGCAAAAAAAATTAAATTTCAAAATTTCACCTCTACTTTGCTTCAATTCCTGTAAAACGGCTAAAGGGTTAAAACACTTTCTGAATGCTGTTTTGAATACTTTGAAGGGTGCAGTTTTTAAAATGGGGTGTTTTATGGGGGGTTTCTAATATATAGGGCCCTCAAAACCACTTCAGAACTGAACTCGTCCCTAAAAATATAGGCTTTTGAAATTTTCTTAAAAATTTGAGAAATTGCTGCTAAAGTTCTAAGTAACGTTCTAGAAAAATAAAAGGATGTTCAAAAAAACGATACAAAAATAAAGTAGACATATAGGATATGTTAAATAGTAACTATTTTGTGTGGTATTACTATCTGTTTTACAAACAGATACATTAAAAATTTGAAAAATCATAATCTCTTCAAATTTTCTCTAAATTTTGGTGTTTTTCACAAATAAGCAATGAATTTATCGACCACATTTTTTCACTAACATACAGTACAATATGTCACGAGAAAACAATCTCATAATTGCTTGGACAGATAAAAGCATTCCAGAGTTATTACCACATAAAGTGACACATGTCAGATTTAAAAAAATGGGGTTGGTCCTGAAGGCCAAAATGAGCTTGGTCCTGAAGGGGTTAAATGCCTTCAATTGGAAGGTGAAACGTTGCCTATACACTGGGTGAATAAACACCATTTTTTGTACATCATTCTGGAGTGCTGCCTTTCTTCCTTGGATTCACAATCCTCGGATCTGTATTTTATGCATAATCTACATGGTGCTAATCATGCAGACCTGTGGGTAAGGTCCAATGAAATTGCCCTTTAAATGATTTTACCCTCTATTCAATGCCTAATTAAAAATTAAAAAAAGTAGGTTTTAGCGTGACATCAAAGAGAGATTTATTGCTATTGTTCCCAAGTGATAAATCATTCCACATTCAAGGGCATTCATAATAAAACATCCTTATGCTTTTTAAAACATACCAAGCTGTACAACAAAGAAAGCATTATATTTCTGAATCTGAATTTTCGTGTGCACTTTGCTTGACCTCTCTCTGCTACTTCTGTCAGACCAAGTTAGCTGTGACAACGGGAACACAATATTCCCTTGCCATTTTAATATGCAGCTTTATTTTGTTCCTTTACCAGTTCTGTGAATGCTACTTGTCCAAACAGAGATCTGGAGACTAAAAGTCTATTTACACGAGCAGATGTTTGTGCTAGTAGCGACCTTCGATACGATGACTTTAAGCAACCGAATAGCAATTCCAGACAAGTATTTACACGCAACGTTATCGTCTCAATAATAGTTAAAGCGTACCTCCAGTTATTCTGACGTTATTTAGAAAAACTATTATAGTGCAGGAGTGTGCACAATAATAATTTTTCTAAAAAACTTTTATTAGCGGCTTCGCTTCTAAATACAACACAGACTGTCTATAGTCCGAGCTGCTGGTGGCTCATAACTCTGCAGTTGGAGACAGAGCACCCTGCTCATCTCCATAGCTCCCGTATCCAGAAACGCCGCCAGCACTGTAGAATGTAATGTCAATTCATAGCAGAGTTATGAGCTGTCGGCTGCATGAACTATAGACAGCCTGTGCTGCTGTTAGAAGCAAAATCGCTAATATAAGTTATTTAGAAAAACAATTATTATGCACTATAATCATTTTTCTAAATAATGTCAGTATAATCGGAGGTACTCTTTAAAAATTATTAATTAGTAATATCACATACCTGCTATCAATCAAAGAATTGACGTTTACATATCACAATGTCAGATGGACCAATTATTATTTTCTGTTCGCATAAACTATTATTTGAACAATCAATAAGCGTTTTATCGCTAGTTGTTCAGTCACTACACCTATTCTATTTAAGCGATCGCTTGTTAGCTTTTAAATCTGAGCGATTATCTTCCTGTGTAAATCGGGTTTTGGTTTGTTATTTTCTTTTGTGTTAAAGAAAGTAATGAAAGAAGTATTGCTTTCATCCATGCCCCGATGGAATCAAACCTGAAAAACACCTTCAGTGGAAAAACCAGCAGAAAGGTTATACATCCAGTCCGTCTATACTACAGGGTGGGCCATTTATATGGATACACCTAAATAAAATGGGAATGGTTGGTGATATTAACTTCCTGTTTGTGGCACATTAGTATATGGGAGGGGGAAACTTTTCAAGCTGGGTGTTGACCATGGCGGCCATTTTGAAGTTGGCCATTTTGTATCCAACTTTCGTTTTTTCAATGGGAAGAGGGTCATGTGACACATCAAACTTATCGAGAATTTCACAAGAAAAACAATGGTGTGCTTGGTTTTAACGTTACTTTATTCTTTCATGAGTTATTTACAAGTTTCTGACCACTTATAAAATGTATTCAAAGTGCTGCTCATTGTGTTGGATTGTCAATGCAACCCTCTTCTCCCACTCTTCACACACTGATAGCAACACCGCAAAAGAAATGCTAGCACAGGCTTCCAGTATCCGTAGTTTCAGTTGCTGCACATCTCGTATCTTCACAGCATAGACAATTGCATTCAGATGACCCCAAAGATAAAAGTCTAAGGGGGTCAGATCGGGAGACCTAGGGGGCCATTCAACTGGCCCACGACTACCAATCCACTTTCCAGGAAACTGTTCATCTAGGAATGCTCGGACCTGACACCCATAATGACATAAATAACTCATGAAAGAATAAAGTAACGTTAAAACCAAGCACACCATTGTTTTTCTTGTGAAATTCTCAATAAGTTTGATGTGTCACATGACCCTCTTCCCATTGAAAAAACAAAAGTTGGATACAAAATGTCCGACTTCAAAATGGCCGCCATGGTCAACACCCAGCATGAAAAGTTTCCCCCCTCCCATGTACTAATGTGCCACAAACAGGAAGTTAACATCACCAACCATTCCCTTTTTATTTAGGTGTATCCATATAAATGGCCCACCCTGTATAAATTCATTGTGGCATGACCTGAAGAAAGTATATCTAGTGGAAAGTGGATGCTTCACATGTGCAAACATGGTTACATTTTTGCTGAGGTCACTGTAGGTGTTACCTACCACAGGTCTTTAATACTACTTTGTGAACTTCTTCAAATCTTATCAACTTTTGATATACTTTGTATTAAAACTAAACTTTATCTACTTTCACAGAGTGTGGCCTTAATGTAAACATCTTTAAGTCTAAACTATGAATGAGGCAGCTCTTTCTCCCTCTCCCAGCAGTAAGTCCTAGCACAAAATTAAGCATTATACATTAGCTGATTGACATCCAGACATGTAATTTGTAATGGTCTGTTTCCTGCGAAACCCAGGGAAAGAACGAATCTGGATGGCACAATTCACTTATAGGATCCGTGTTTGGGTTGAGGTTCTCAGCTGGCCACAGGACTTTGGTGTCCTAAACTAGTCCTTTGTTTGAACACCTGGATAATATCTAACATAGATGGAACCAGAATACAAGGAAATAATTAGGAGGTACGATTGCTGGGGCAATGGCAACAGAAAGTAAATTCAGAAACATACTAGCAAAGGTAGTTTGAGCAATTGGGGATACCAAAGTAAGTAGTTGTAGACAAGCTGCTTGAGGTCAGCAACAGAAGTAAGACAAAATGGATTGTGGTACTGTAAATTACACAGACGCAGAGGCCAGTTAGAATTAGTCTCTTATAGAAATTCAGTGTGGTGGTGGCTGGGAGGAGGATGATGCATTGCTGGAGAATGGATAAGTACCAACATATTCTGCAGGGCTGTACAGTCAATGTCTTCACTTCCATAATTCCCTTTTCCCAGTGGGCCTCACAATATGATTTTCCTATGTCACACATGCACACTAGGGCCAATTTCATAAGATTAACTTAAGCCGAAATGCAAAACGTGTTGCTTGTTACACAAATCTATTCAAAGAATAGGATCTATAAAACGTTCTTCTTCTTCTTCAACTCTTTCCAACATTTACTTGAATGGGGCAGTTCCCTGCACAGCGGCAGACAGGGAGTGCTGTTGTGCAAGAGAAATCTGTTGGGACCATGGTCCCTTCATTTATGGGATCGTGGGGGCTCCAATATCCTAGATGGGAACACCCCCTAAAGCCTACATACCTCAATAATTTATAGACACATTATCGTCTGCCGATTGTCAGGCACAGCAACTGAAGTTTTTTCTGGCAGGAATTTTCTATTAAATAAGTTGGTAATTCAAGTCAACCACTTTTCAGATTGAATGTGACACCAGCTAATGACCGCGACTCCAAATACCCACGATAGTCAGCTGTTATTGATAAATACATGAACGCCAGCCAGACATATGCATGTAGTTTTTCATGCTAGCTGTTCAAATTAATAGCGATCCATGTAATACATAGACAGGACCAGTTTCGCCAGAGCAAGAACCGCTATGTCTTAGTGGCTCTCTACTCTGGATCATAGAGGGGGGTCCCGACGTTCACATGGCTGCCATCAGAAATATCTGTGCCCCATAGGGGCAAAAGGTCAGGGCCCTTGAACTTCCCATTGTGTCTATCAACCTACATCTCGTACACTATTGCATACAGTTGGTGGGCACCTGAGGAAAGCTGTTATTCTTTTCACACAGTAAACCACTTGTTTTGAAATGAAAGGTAATGATTTGACCTTTTTCATCCTGTCAAACCCATACAATATATTAAGGGGGTCCATAGGAGAGTCGGGAAAAAGACTACCCATTAGGAATGACAGCAAGGTCAGGACCAGATTTGCCCATTGTTACCGATTAAATAGGGCCCTTTCTTTGTAGCTTCCATGCAGTGACTGGTGGTCATTGTGCGGGTGGCAGACTACCGATGAGTTTGGCAGGGCCCCTGACAGCAGTACTACCTGTACTGTCCTGATGGTGGCCCTGGATGGTCATACTTTCTAATAGGGTTGTCTTGATGATTAGCTGTTATGCAATAAAGGTATCACTGTTTATACAATTCCCTTATATGTAGTGCCTATAAAGTGGTGGTACTCTATAATTATTTTACATCTATCATTCCTTTATAATGCCTACCTGTGTTCTCATTCCACACACATCCAAAATCTGATTAACATTTAAAGTTATAAGAAAAACACTGCAAGCTTATAATAAAACTTCAAGATGTGGAATGGTGATTGATATGCCTGTTTCCTTAATGTTTATCCAGCAGCTTAAACTTTTTACTTTCTGGCCGAGTGGACACTCATTTTTTTCCAAGCTCGTATTTATAAACCCTCAGTGTGAGGGCTAATGATGGGATATCTGGCACATTTCAGATTAATTTGTCTCCCAGCTAAGAGAAAAAAATCTCCTTGAAACAGTCAGCATGTGTTGTAGGAAAGTTGAAATGAGCTAACAGAAAAGGAAACGGTTCTTTGTGGTTAGCGTAAAAAGCAGTTTAGAGGAAGCAGCAAGAGCTGTTTTTATAAGGGACGTTACCAGCCATTGATACCATACAGGAATTACAGCTAAAGAGCCAGTTATTAAGTTTTCATGGCATTCAGAAATGTTTTTGTAAAACCTTAAACATAGAAATTCACAACGGAATACATCCAAGCTAAATTATCCATCAATGAAATATAAGAAGTTTCATTTAAAGGGTTGTACAATTTAAAGGTGATGGTTTAGAAAACAAATTTTCAAATTCCCTATTAGGGAATTTTGAGTTAAAAGAGCAGAGTCACTTATTCAGAGTAGCTTGAGGGGAGATCGGCTACTCTCACTTTCTCTCTGGAGGACTTGGCACATCTGTGCATTACACGGACAGCCCATTGATTTCAATTCCCACTACTTCTGATCCTAGCAGCGTGACAACCTCTGATTACTTTCGTGGTACCCTTTTAACAAAAGTATTGTGAAAAACTGATTTTCTCACTTAAACAAAGTGACCCATAGAATTTGGATTTATAGATTTGGTTTAAGATATAATGTCTTATTCGGATTTCTCTTATTTTGTTTCATTGTTTGTTGATTTTTTTTGAATATCTGTCATTTTACTTGTTAGTTACTTCCCCAATTGTAAAGCACTGAGGAATATGTTAGCGCTGTACAAATGAAAATGATGATGATTATTATTATATAAATAAAATTTGCAGCAATTTGTATTTTTTTAGACAATACTTATTCCAAAAATTCTGGACCATATTTCATTGTGGCAGGGTCTCAATTTCAAACTTAAGAAGAAGCACAGTCACCTCTTACCATAAAGGGAAAGTCAACTGTTCGCTATATAGTTTTGTCTTAAGGATTTAGTTGTATTTTCTCTACCTTCCCTACATCAATCTCATACCCTCCAACTGTACAGATTTTTATTGCCAAAATTAAGTTACTGCTTATACTGATTTCCTTTCCTTTAGCTCAGACAATTTAAAGAAGATCCAGGGAAATTGTTGCAGCCAGTTTGCTGGTCCACTAATTTTTACTGCGCTGACGGGTAGACGTGAATGCAGCACACCAGATGCAGAGATACTTGCAGTCTAGTGGAAAAGCACATAGGCAGTACTCACACCACATTTGTCCCCTATACTGCAAAAAAAGATGCAACTGTATATATTTTTAAAGATTCAGACACAAAATGAATACAGCTGGTATACAGTTGGTCTCTGTTTAAAGGACCTGATCTTTCTTTTTTCAAAGCAGAAGGTTTTTTTTGCCTCTTATTAGATTCAATGGTATATTGTGCAACATGTATGCAATTGTAAACTCATGCACTTGGATCTGTCTACCATTGACTTCCATTCTGAAAAAAATATACAGTAACATATAACGTTCTGTGTGATTGCCTATGCTTTTGAGTTCTGTACATAAAAAAAAGAAACCCAGATGTAAGAACGTCAAACACATGCCAAAAGAACTCTATTTGCATATATTTGCCTTTTACAAACCATTGGGTAGGGATGTCAAAATATATCGTCATTGTGGGTTTATTCTTTGTGACCCCCACAAAAGAGTGTGGCCCCTTTGTTCTGGGTGGTGGGTATCACAGGGTACAGACCTCAACCATTGACAACTTGTCACATGTCATAGTGACATGTCAGAAGATGTTTAATAGTGACTGCCAATACGCCTTTTCACGGCGGCCACTAACGAGCTTTATTCAAAGGCATACGCCTTTTAACGGCGCTGAATCAGATTAAATCTGTGGCTTCAGGAGCAGTTAAAACTCCCTGTTCTCAGCTACCAGAGATAGCTGAGAACTTGGGGCATCCGCCCATTTAACCCCTTAGATGCGGCACTCAATAGCGAGCACCGTCTCTAAGTGGTTTTGGAGAGGAGGGAACTCCCTCTGTCACCCCACTGGCACCCTGCTATGAGATCGCAGGGTGCCAATGT
Source organism: Rhinoderma darwinii (assembly GCF_050947455.1). Lineage (NCBI taxonomy): Eukaryota > Metazoa > Chordata > Amphibia > Anura > Rhinodermatidae > Rhinoderma > Rhinoderma darwinii. Next base: position 566,809,102 of record NC_134687.1, on the reverse strand, counting down.
CTTTTATGGCAGCCGGGGGCCTAATAAAGGCCCCAAGGTCTGCCTGTAGTGGATGCCTGCTAGGCCATGCCTCTGGCCTAAATTTACGCTGTTTACCGTGTGGCATAAATAACACAATAACTTTATTCAGTGGGTTGTTGCAATTGCAACGATACCAAATTTGTATAGTTTTTGTATGTTTTACTACTTTTACACAGTGAAAACACTTTTTTGTCAAAATTATTTGTTTTTGTGTCTCCATAACTTTTACAAATTTTTGCCAATGCAATTGTAGGAGGGCTTTTGTTTTGCGGAACGATTTGGAGTTTTTATCGTTACTATTTTGGGGTAGATGCGACTTTTTAATCACTTTTTATCACATTTTTTTAAGGCTGGATTCAAAGAAAACTGCAATTTTTGCATGGTTTTTTATTTTATATTTTACGACAATCACTATGCGGGTTAAATGATGGGTTAAATGTAATGTGTAAAACGGACAGGCATCTGCTAGGTCATGCCAGAGGCATGACCTAGCAGCATACACTACAGGCAGACCTGGGGGCCTTTATTAGGCCTCCGGCTGCCATCGGAGACACAGACACTCAGAGATCTTATTGCTGTGTGTCAGTGGGATGAGAGGGAGCTCCCTCCCTCTCTCCAAAACATCTCAGATGCGGCTCTCGAGATTGAGTGCCGCATCTGAGGGGTTAAACGTGTGAGATCGATACTAATATCGATTATCGATCTCACCCATTAGAGCAGGGATGCCCCCAGCTACCTCTGACAGCTGAGAGCAGGGAGATTTGACAGCTCCCTGCTCTGTTTACTTATTCCGATGCAGTGCCGTAAAAAGGCTATTGCATCGGAATAAAGCCCATTAGTGGCCGCCATAAAAACACTATGGGGCGGTCACTAACTGGTTAATAAAGTTATTAATAAAGTTATTAATAAATAAATAAGTGAAAAAAAATGAAAAACACACTTTTTCCCCTTACAAAATGTTTTATTATGAAAAAAAGTAAAAACTGTTATCGCCGTCTCCGTAATGACCCCCAACTATAAAGCTATTATGTTATTTAACCTGCTCGTCGAACGCTGTAAACAATAAAATAAAAAATATTGCCAGAATTGCTGTTTTCTGTTCATCCTGCAGAACAAAAAAATTTGATAAAAAGTGATCAAAAAGTCGCATGTTCTCCAAAATGGTACCGATAGAAACTACAAGTCGTCCCGCCAAAACGGAAAAGCCCTCATACAGCTGCATCGGCGGAAAAATAAAAAAGTTATGGCTCTTCAAATATGGAGACGCGAAAACATAATTTTGAAAAAAAGGTGTTTTTACTGTGTAAAAGTAGTAAAACATAAGAAAACCATATAAATTTGGTATCGTCACAATTTTAACGAACCGCTGAATAAAGTTATTATGTTATTTATACTACACGGTAAGTGGCGTAAATCAAAGACTCAAAAAAATTGGCAAAATGTCTGTGTTTTTTTCTTTTACGCCCAATTTTTTTTATAAAAGTTAATCTATAAATGATATGTACCCCAAAATGGTGATATAAAAAATTAAAGCTTGTCCTGCAAAAAACAAGTCCTTATATAGCTATGTCGATGCAAAAATAAAAAAAGTTATAGCTCTTGGAATACGATGATGGAAAAATGTAAAACAAATAGCTTGGTCATCAAAGTTTAAAATAGGCTGGTCACTAAGGGGTTAAAGGTGGACCTGCTTTTTAAAGGCACTTAGTCTTAACTCTTAATATGTTTTCTGTGTAATGGAATCACTAGTTGAACAATTCCCCAGAGTGCAACTTATGGAATTGCTCTGTAAGCGATTCCCAAAAGGCAGCTGGAGACTGTCTGGATAAAGCATGCAGGTAATCCGCTAACTTAAGTCCATCACTACTCTGATGAGCAGAGTCTAAAGCTACTCTATGGTCTTCACCAGAGCCCACTGCAAGGCAGGTTGGAATTGGCTGCACAGAACCCAGGTTGCATTAACAGAATACAGTGTTGGACAGGAGGTGCAATGCAGGCAAAACCAGGACGGAAACCAGACAGAGAGTAGACAGCAAACAGAGTACACAATGAGGAGGGACTGTAAGTCCAAATCAGAAAGCAGAAGAATACCAGGAGTTGCAGAAGTCAAAACCAGTCGAGAGCAGTATGTCCAAATCAGTGAGCAAAAGGGTTAATCTAAAGACAAAGCCGAGGTCCAGTTCCAATAATCCAAATAGTCAGGTGATACAGGGTGTAGCCAGGAGCTTGATCAAATACTTGCATACACAAAGAAATTCAAAAGCAACGATGAAAGAACTGACCAGACTTAAATACTCCACCCTAGAATCGCATAGGAAGAAGCCAGAGAAATGAGATTGGCTCTGCAACTCAAAACAGTGCCACCCAGAATCTAGGCTAGTAGTCATGACAATCTTAAAGAGACGGACATTTCCTAACACTCTGACTGTCCAAAACAAGTATAATTCCATGTTTTCATGTAGTTACCTAACTACATAGAGCACACCACAGAGTTTGTTTGATGTTCACCTTTTAATCAGGATACGTATGTTAGCTATTTAAATATAAGCCTGGATCAGTGTTATAGACACGATTTTTCCACACTTCATATTAACAGTGCTATGCTATGCATTTCATACAGAAAAAAAATCAAAAAGCAGAAAAGGAAATATCACATTTTTGAGCCTGTTTATTTTAGGAATTAACTGTAGTGTAATGATCTCATAAACATGCTACATCAACATTATCACTTGTCGTTTCCAAGGAGAAAAACATGAAAATTTGCAGGAAAATTATGTTGACAAGACACACTTAGTATTTCCAGTTTTAATGGCCCACAGAGACATATGGGTGGACCCACACCGCAATTTACTTATGATAGTTTCTGTCATCTCTTCTTAAAACATGGTTAATAAATCTCACATAGTACAGTTATGTGCTATAGTGCACATAATCCCTCTGGGATACATTGGATGCTACATTTCAACTTGACAGTTATAGTACTGAACACGTGGATGCTAATAAGGCCACCAATATGCTTTGTTAGTTTGTCTATTGTTAGACTAAGACTTGACATACTGTATGGGACCATACCCTTCAATTCTATCTGATGGGTTTGAGTGATGTCAAAATAATTTTTACTGCAAGAGTGCAACATTTTGGTCCAGTGGGTCTTACTGGACCCTTACTGCATCTGGTCCACATTCTGTGGCACATATGGTAAAAACTGAGACAAAAATTCGATAAAATGCGATAAAATTGATTTTCTTTGTACCCAAAGCATAAAAATTTCCATATATGACTAAATTAGATATTAGAGCAGCAGCCAAAGGTTATTGCCATTTTTGTTTTGTTGCAGTGGACATGCTTGCAAAAGTGACAACAGGAAGTGCAGTCATATTGGCTGCCATCTCTAAATTAGCTTCTCAGAAACAAATGGTCAAAATTTAATTTTGTCAAAACGTTTAATCAACAGCAAAGTAACAATTTTACCATAAGTTTCTTTGTTGACCACTTATATGGCTACATTTCCTTTTGTCACTTTTGCCAAAATGGTCACCATAAAAAACAGAAAAATTTCAGTATTTCTGTTAGTAACTAAAACATATTTATTCAACTTTGGCGGCTGCTCTAATATCTAATCTAGTAATATATGGACATTTTTATGCTTTGGGTACTAATAAAAACAACTATTTTATCGCATAACACAGAATTTTTGTCTCGATTTTACAAATCATTTAAAGAAAATGTCTGCTCTAAAATGCAGAATTAACAGACTTTGCATTTGAAGAAAAAAATGGCACCTTTATTTTTTTCAGAATTTAAACCACATAGTGAAACATAATCTTTTTTCTGATCTGTTTTTATTTTTTGATTGTAGATTTTTTAAATTCTATTTTCTGTACATAATTATGGGGGCAGCCATCTTGCCTGGGCTGCTGTTAACATTTAAAGATATGCTTTACAGCAGCCGCATGGACCACAGGACCCTGTGAACAGGGGGGGGGCATTGACTTTTGTGGCAGGGATAGGAGAGAAGCTGTATCAATCACCTATTGTCAAAGGTAGATCCTTTGTTATCTATACATAGGTGTTACCTGTCATTGTAATCCTGCCTGTGATGATATGACTGCTGAGAAGTGATCTCTACAGAATAGGAAGTGTCAGTGTATTGTGAGGATCAGTGACCAGAATGAAAACTACAAGATGTTAGGAAACGTCCGTCCCTTTAAGATTACCATGACTACTAGTCTAGCTTCTGAGCGGTTCTGGTTTTAGTTGTTGAGCCTATTCCACTTCACTGTCTTTCTTTCGATCAGATTGAAGGGTGGCATATTTAAATCTGGGTTGGTTCTGATTCTTTTGCTTGTGATTTTCCTTGTCTCCTTGTGTTTGATCAAGCTACTGATTATACCCTGTACTTTTGACTATTTGCACTTTTTGGAACTGGACCTCGGCTTGTCTCGGGATTACCCTTTGCTTACTGATTTGGACTTTCTGCTCCCGGCTGGTTTTGACCTCTGCAATCCCTGATATCCACTAGCTTTGTGATTTGGACTTTCTGTTTACCCTCGGGCTGTCTTTTTATCTGCCCTGGTATTGCCTGCATTGCACCTCTTATCCAACACCGAACTCTGTTATAACAACCTGGTTTCTATGCTGCAAAATCCAACCTGCCTTGCGGTGGGCTCTGACGAAAACCATAGAGTAGCCTAAGATTCTGTTGATCAGAGTTGTGATGGATTTGGGGTTGTGGATTTATTTGCACGCTCATTCCTGACAGTCTCCAGCAGCCTTTGGGGAATCTCTCATCTAGCAATTCCATAAACTTACACCCTGGGAATTGCTCAACTGGTGATTCCACAACAAAGATTTTAGAATAATTTCTCAATACAGATAATGACAAAGAAAATGTAAAAAAAATCACCCAAATTTCTTAAAAAATATGTTTAACATAAAAATGGGATTTAAAAAATAGGTCATTTTTTTGATGACACATTCCCTATAAGAAGGAATTATTGTGTTAATTAAATAACTCTTCATCCTAAATTTCTTGACTGCTACACAGTTTTACAGGTGTTTTGATCACTTATTTTATTTATGGGTTCACATATTTCTATAGTATAAATATTTTATTACATTTATGACTTACTTACCAAATGCATTAAACCGTAGGAACACAGAAAAAAATATGTAATTAAAATTATGGAGTAAAAGTATTTCCGGCCGGATTCACAACTGCGTTCGGTTTTCCATTGCTTTGCTTCATTATAGGAGCAGAACAGTGAAAAAACTGAAGGTGCTGAATCTGTCGAATGACAGACCCCAACAGCACCCAACGAAACCCATTGACTTCATTGGGGTCTGCCAGGTGCGTGTCATTTTGATGGAAAAAATAGCGCAGCATGCTGCTCTATTTTTCCAGCATTTTATGCAAGATCTGCGACAGAGGCTCCTAACGGGGGTCCTGAGACCCCTGACCAATTGCCCCTTCTACCCTCCATATAATCTGGCCCTGAGTATATCTCCAATCCCATAGAGGCATTCAGAGACTAGTCACTGCAAGAGTATAGAGTTGTGCCATTATACTATAGGAGTATCCAGCCGCACATCAGTAGCCATGCAGTTGTAAAGTAGTACTAACATAGTAGTATCCGTACAAATATGGTAGAAAAAATTGTGCCTATACAAATATATCAGTGACATCAGTTTCTTTACAAATGTGATAGTCAAAGCCATACAATACCTATACAAATGTTCAGTTTAAAGAAATACCCATGTAAATTTGCCACTTGCAGTGGTTTCTATACAAATATAACAGCCAGGGTGGTGTCATTACTGATGTACAGTCAAAGCAGTAAAAAGGCTGTAAACCACACCCCATGCTTACGACTGACCTTATTTTAGACTTACACTCACCTTTGTGGGTTTGTTTCATGTAGAATTATTTATCAAGATTACTTTGGACATTTTTGCAGAGGTTTATTTATTCTGAATCATTGACATTTACAGTGTTGACATTTTTTTAATTTTTAATATATAACAGTCAATGTACTATGCCATGTATTGATTTCAGTTGTGGTTTTTGGCTTATGATTAATGATGATGCTAAAATATACAGTGGCTGGCATGCTTGTGAAAAGTAATATAGACGATACAAGAGAATTATTTATAACCTATCTCCTAGTTTGTTCTCAAAGTCTTTGGATGATTCAAATATGTAATAGCTTTAGAGGTTCTCAAAGACCTCCATAGTAACCTTTAACTTAATAAACTAAGGAAAATGTTTTAGTATTAAATACAGTTTAATAAGATGATAAAATCAATCGTTAATATATGCAAAAATCTAGATAAAAAGTAATGTTGTCTTGTCGTTTTTGTTTTTTTGCAATATATTTAGGGAATTTACTATGTATCCATGCAGCATTTTTATTTTTTGCGTTGTACTTCAAGCCATTTCATTGATTTATATTATACATCCTGTATATTAAAGAAGTGCAATGTGATAGTAATAAGACTAATCAGTATCAGATGACATCTTGATGACTAATGAGTTCTGTGAGGTTTTTCTGCTATTATTTATCATACAAAAAAAAATACTCCTAAACATGTATAAATGGGGCGAGGTGCTCATTAGTATTGGAACCCCCCTACATAACTGATAGAAAACTCCACAAATAATAAATAGTAATTATAATACAAAATACTAGAAAAGAGTCCAATATGACCATATAGCTAAAAATACCATACTTTATTAATTCACATATTAAACTGACAATAGCTAGTATAAAAGCACAGACTAGAAAAGAGGACTCCAGTACAAAATCACATTGTTCCAAAAACAGTGCACCTCCTGCAGAAGCCATTCACGCTAAATACATGTTGGGGAGCAAATTGTTCCTATTTATCAGTTTGACTACTCTACCTATGGGTAAGGTACTTCCCTAACTATAATTCTTTATAGTATTGAGTGATTGCTCTTAAAGACATTTCTGCTTTAGGTAATATACATACATATATAATATTTTTCACTGATGACTGGTGGCCTATGATAAGACAGAGTGTATGGTCTACTTATCAGTATGGTGTACTCAATATATGCTTTGTACCTTCCCCAATTGTCCCCTTCATGATATACTTATTAAATGTTTGGGTTAAACAAATAATATATATGGATACGGTATGGACATGATCATTAACAGCCACCTGTTTTTGTAACAATGTGATTTCATACTGAAATTCTCTTTTCTAGTCTGTGCTTTTCTAGTAGGTATTATCAATTTAATATGTGATTTAATAAAGTATGGTATTTTTAGATATATGGTAGTATTGGACTCTTTTCTTGTGCTTTGTAGTACTGTTATTTATCATGTAGAAAAACCACAGTGGTAAGATTAAAAAAAAAAAAAAAAAAGTGGTGAATGTGATTTTGAATAAAGATCCATGCACACAGCAAACCAAGTGCATTCACCCTGTTTAGCAGCATTATATGGTGTTCCAAGCACATGGAGTGTCTAAAATGTTGTATTACATACCCATAGGCACTACGTGCGCCTCTGTATGGTTCCTCTGTATGCCACCATATTCTCCCCTAGAGGCCTTGCTTGGTATAAATATGCCATGTGTTGAAGCCTTCTTTCGTGGATTCCGTAGGTCCTCTGAAAAACAAAAGTAATCACATTAGTTGCTATGACCAACAACTCCACTTTTCTTTTGCGCATATCTTGATAAGTCTCATTGAGCTTATATACACCGATTAGTTATAATGTTATAACTGAGAGGTGAAGGGAATAACATTGAATATCTGGTTACAATGGCACCTGTCAAGGGTTGGGATTTGTAAGACTGCATATGAACAGTCAGTTATTGAAGTTGATGTGTTGTAAGCAGGAAAATTGGGCAAGTGTAAGGATCTGAGCCCCTTTGACAAGAGTCAAATTGGGATGGCTAGACGACTGGATGACAACATCTCCAAAACAGCAAGTTTGATGGGGAGTTTCTGGTATGCAGTGGTTAGTACCTACCAAAAGTGATCCAAGGAATGAGGACCAATGAACTGGCTCATTGATGAGCGAAGGCTAGCCTTTCTGAACCGATCCCACAACAGAGGTACTGTAGCACAAATTGTAGACATTTGGCAGATGCATAGGTGTGCGTCGCTTACTTGGGGAAGAGATGGCACCAAGATACACTATGGGAAGAAGGCAAGCAAACTGAGGCAGTGTGATCCTCTGGACAATTCTGCTGGGAAACTTTGGGTTCTGACATTCGTGTGGATGTTACTTTGACACCAATAAACATTGTTGCTGTGAAGGATTTTCCTGACACAGCTTCTGTGTCGACGCCCGTGGTTAATCAGCCTGCATCTGTTCCTAGGTCTGCTAGAGTGACTTGATCTGCTACCACTCAGGCTGGTAGGCTGAGGAGTGGGAGAGCCTATCGCAGCCTGGCCAGACGGTTCTAGCTCCCGCCCTTGGTATACTTATACCTTCATTTGCTGCTTGTCCTTTGCCTGTGATTCTCCTATTTCCCGGCTCTGCTGTTCCTGCTGTTACCATTGACCTGTGCTTCATATTGACCCTGGCTTGACTGACTATTCTCCTGCTCTGCATTTGTTACCACATACACTCCTGGTTTGACTCGACTCGTCCACTACTCTCTGTTGCTCACGGTGTCGCCGTGGGCAAATGCCCCACATCCCTTGCTTTTCTGTACCCTTGTTTTGTTTGTCTTTCATGCACATATTGAGCGTAGGGACCGTCGCCCAGTTGTACGCCATCGCCTAGGACGGGCTGTGCAAGTAGGCAGGGACTGAGTGGCGGGTAGATTAGGGCTCTCCTGTCTGTCTCCCTATCCTGACATTACAGTTGCAGACCAACTACAACTCTTCATGGCAACGGTATTACCTAATGAATGTGGCCTCTTTCAGGAGGATAATTCACCCTGCCATTCGTTAGGTGTGCTTTGAGGAGCATTACAAAAGTTCAAAGTTTTGACTTGGCCTCCAAATTCTCCAGATCTTAATCCAATTGAATATCTGTGGGATCTGCTGGAATAACAAGTCCGATCCTCGCAATTTACAGGACTTAAAAGATTTGCTTCTTTCGTCTTGGTGTCAGATACCAGAAGTCTTATGAACTCCATGTCTCAAAATCAGGCAATATGTAAAGTTAATAAAAAAAAAATTATAACTTTTTTTTATTGCGTTATGTGCTGAAACCAGAATATCCCTTTAATTTACAGAAAAATTAAGAATCTATGGTTCTGTTCATGAGAGGCTTAAGCAGCATAAAAAATTTAAATTAATCCTTTTTATTCACGATCAAAAAGTTGGAAACTTTTTAATACAGCAACTGTGATATTATAAAAACATTACATTATAATGAAGTGAGCAAAATTGACATTAACGGAAAACCTCTTGATTCATTAAAGTATCTTCACTTGCTAATTATTTTGTTCTCCTTGTTCCTTTGGTGACAGATATGATTAAACTGCTACTTACAAGAAATTAGACTGAATTTCTTTCCAGTCTACTAGAAAACAGGGAAAAGTAGGTGGCAACCAATAATCAGATAGCTGTTTTATTTTTTAAAAGGCCATCTGAAAAATAAGAGCTGGAATCTGACTTTTCCCACACCAAGTATAACCCAATATGCATTATTTTGCTTGCCTACCTTATTTGCAGGTAAAAGGATTCAATAAATACAAAAAAAACTATATCCTAGTTACCTGCAGGAATCCATGAGTTGAATCCAAAGAATAATTAAACCTAATAATCTTTATCAAAATCTAGAAAACGGAATTCTAAGTGTATTTTAAAAAAAATGAAATGTATAGTATAGATCAGGGGGCTCAAGCACGCGGCCCTCGGGCCGCCTGCGGCCCCTGGGGCTGTCATCTGTGGCCCACGGGACACAGAGCCGGAGTCCCGATCAGAGCGCTGGTGTCGGCTCTGCTCCGGGACTCTGTGGAATTCCCTGACATCGCTGTCCACATACGAACAGCGATGTCTGGGGCTTCCCCAGAGCCGGAGTCCCGGGCAGAGCGCTAGTACAGGCTCTGCTCCGGGACTCTGTGGAATTCCCTGACATCGCTGCCCATATATGGACAGTGTATCAGGGTCTTGCCCAGAGCGGAGCAGAGCACTGGTGTCGGCTCTGCTCCTGGACTCTGTGGAATTCCCTGACATCGCTGTCCACATATGAACAGCGATGTCTGGGGCTTCCCCAGAGCCGGAGTCCCGAGCAGAGCGCTGGTGTCGGCTCTGCTCCTGGACTCTGTGGAATTCCCTTACATCGCTCTCCACATATGAACAGCGATGTCTGGGGCTTCCCCAGAGCTGGAGTCCCGAGCAGAGCGCTGGTGTCGCCTCTGCTCCGGGACTCTGTGGAATTCCCTGACATCGCTGTCCACATATGAACAGCGATGTCTGGGGCTTCCCCAGAGCCGGAGTCCCGAGCAGAGCGCTGGTGTCGGCTCTGCTCCGGGAATCTGTGGAATTCCCTGACATCGCTGTCCACATATAAACAGCAATGTCTGGGGCTTCCGTAGAGCCGGAGTCCCGGGCAGAGCGCTAGTACAGGCTCTGCTCCGGGGCTCTGTGGAATTCCCTGACATCGCTACCCATATATGGACAGTGTGTCAGGGTCTTCCCCAGAGCGGAGTCCCGGGCAGAGCGCTATTATCGGCTCTGCTCCGGGACTCTGGGGAAGCCTCTGACATCGCTGTCCATACATCGACAATGATGTCAGGGGCTTCCCCAGAGCAGGAGTCCCAGTGATGTCAGGAGCACAGCTGGAGTCCCAGGAAGAGCCTACTAGCGCTCTGCCTGGGACTCCAGCTCTGGGGTTGCCCCTGACATCTCTGTCCATATATGGACAGTGATGTCAGGAGCAGAGCTGGAATCCCAGGCAGAGTGCCAGAAGCGGCTCTGCTCCGGGATTCCAGCTCTGGGCAAGCCCCTGACATCACTGGGGCAGCCTCTACAGAGGGCACTGGGGCAGCCTCTACAGGAGGGCACTGGGGCAGCCTCTACAGAGGGCACTGGGGCAGCCTCTACAAGTGGGCGTGTGGCCTTATCTACAGGAGCTTCCTAATCTTGACATGTGTGCTAACTGAGCCGCCGGACTGCATTTAGCGACACTTAAACTGGAAAGCTGGATTGTTGAAATAAGCACGTGGAGAAATATCTCAAATTTTAAACCTAGCGCTATTATTATAGTAATGTAGTATTATTATTCTAGTAATATAGTGTTATAGTAGTTCAAATAACTAATTGATTAACAATAATTTTGTATTGTATCAAATTTGAAAGTAATGCAGCCCGTCAACTTCCCATTTTTTCTATATGCGGCCCACTTACCCGGCCGAGTTTGAGACCCCTGGTATAGATCATCTTGTAGGAGGATGCTAGATGACAACCTTCCCAAATACATTAGAGAATCAGGCAGCCTGTGGTCATAGTCGGTATAATGCAAAGGAGTTGAAATGTCTCTGACTGTCTGTAAAACGTACTCAAAGTCTTGGCATTAGGAATCACGCACACGACTGTATTTTGGCTAAGCTCCGACTCTTTAGGTGTCTATAACGCCTTTCTGTAGCTCCATATGCCTTTGATTTCATACAGAGGTATGTGGAGGTTTCTTCTGTCAGATTCTTATGACAGCTGACAGAAAAATAAATGTGCCATGTTCCATTAAATGCCGTATTAGAAAAATATTCTCCCCTAGAACCCAGTGGTGGATTACTAGAAATCCGGATGGGAGACCGAAATTTTGCCTATGGCTCTGAAATGCACCAGCATCTGTACCTGGCAAACCCAGGCAAGTGACGAGGTTCACTGTGCCTGTGCGTATGGGCTCCCTGCCCTGCAATTTAACCTCGTAGAGCCCCCAGTAGCACGCTGATGTTATTGCTGCATCCCACCGTCTCCTGCACCAGGCCGCTGAATGCACACAGAGAAATCCTAACTAGTCGTAAGAAAAGCCAAATGGGATTAGGTAAGTATAAATTTCAGGTTTTTTGTTTCAGACCCGCAAAGGGGCCCCTATTAATGAGGGGACTACTATAAGTGCTCATAAAAGGTGGGCTTTATTTCTGATTGGGGTCATAAAAGGGGAATTATTACTGGGGGCATAACAAGGGGACATTATTACTGTGGGGCAATATTGCTGTGGGGCATAATTACTGAGTGGGGGCATAAAAGGGGGCATTTCTAGTGAGCGTGGCATATTACTGAGGGGCCTAAAAGGGGACATTATTACTGAAAGTGGGCATAAGAGGGGCATTATTACTGGGGGCATAAAAGGGGGCATTTCTAGTGAGCATGGCATAAAAGGGAGCATTATTACTGTGGGTGGGTCACTTAAAGTGGCACTGTCACTGGGTTGGGTTTTAGGGGACACTGATGGGGACACTAAATTACAGTTAAAATACACTGCACTACATATACGACATAAGTAGTGCGGTGTATTGTACAGGGGATCAGAAGATCAGATCTTCAAGTCCCCAGGTAAGTGTAAAAAAAAAGTGAAAATAAAGTGAAACAAAAATGTTTAAGGAAAATAAATACATAAAAAGTTTTATGCAATAAAAACAAACATTGCCCTGTTTGCCTGATCAAGTGCTTTACAAATGAAAAACATTTTTTAAAAAAAATAAAAACGATACATAATATGTATCTCCGGCCTGAACTATAAAAATATCACATTATTTTTATCGCACAGTGAATACCGTAAAAAAATTAAATAAAAACTATGACAAAATTTCTTCTATTGAACACCTTGTTTTAGATTTTTTTTTCTAAAAAGTGATCAAAAAGTCGCAAGTACTCCAAAATGGTACCCACAAAAACTACAGTTTGTAATACAAAAAAATCCCTCTCACAGCGATATCAACTAAAAAATAGTCTCCCTGACTCCCTTCCCTCTACCCCACCTTCTAACTGTTACCTAGCTAGCTGCCTCAACAGCCTGAACCTCCATGCTACCATTCTACCCTGCATCTGCCCCCAAAGAGTGCTTGCTCAGTGAGCAGCAAACTCCTCTCCATGTTGTCAATTAGATCCAGAATTTGGGCTTCCAAGTGGACAATTCTCACACACCCTGCACAGCAGTATGGTCCCTCAAACAGCTGTTCAAGGAGAGTATACATGGCACAGGATGTACACTGGGTAGCATTGGCAGCAATGGAATTAATTGTGTCTAATGGGGATTTAACAATCAGTATAATGTAATGTCCCCCAAGATATTACTTGTGAGATAATGTGTTGTAAATGTATTTCATTACATTTTTGCACTTTTAGGTACTGTCACTTTAAAATAACAAATGGGAAGTTACAATGCACGGTGTTACAATCTATGCAGGAGTGCCTTATACGGGGATGTTTCCAGAAGGTGGGAGGAGCTTAGGACATAGAGGGGGTCCAGTGGCAGTTAGTGGCAGTTAGTTGGAGTCAGAGAGACAGCGAGTTAGGAGTAGGAGTCGGTTGGTAAAGGAGGAGAGTGGTACCTAGGTCCATCCATCTAGGATCCAGAGACAGGCTGCCTTCATCATCAGGCCATTGTAAAGCTCGCAGGAAATAAGCAAACAACCTTAAGAGAAGGAAATCTTCTGACATGTATTGAAAGTAACAGGAATCCATTCTGCGGACAGTGAGCAGTGTCGCCTTATCAACTTGGTGAGTCTCATCCTTCACCTATACATGTGTACTACTCTTACTGAGAGACATTACACAGAAACAGAAAGCTGCATTCATGGACAGATATCTTATCATCCCCCTGAATTGACAAGGGTCGGAAGCCACAAAGGAAAGCAGAGAGAGAGAGGGTCCCCCCCCCCCGCTCCTTCATCTGGCGCTTCATCGTATCATAAGGACTGAGTCTATTGTAAGAAATGTGCCTCCATGTCATATGGAAGAATGTAACCACCATGTTATGTGGAAAACTTAAGTAAATTGTGCCACGAGCAAGCCTGTCATACTGCCAATCTTCAGCCTCCTATCTTATTTTGCACCCATAATACCAAGGACACCCCAAAACACCCTCAGGACAGGAGCAGACACGTGCTCTTGGGGATATTTAGAGACTGTCATCCTCATTATCCAGTGCAAACCACCTCATCACTAGCTGTGAGCATGCCCTGAGAGAGAGGGACGGCCTGTTGGCCATCGTAATCCACACTGAGAGCAGAGCCGGCTGCCAATTTGTGGGCTTACGCCTTTACCCTTTCCCATCACTCCACGGGTCACCCGCTCGCACGCTACAATACCGTTGTAGGGGGAAAAAAATACACTAAACCCCCAGAAGCAATTTCTTAATCTAAAGTCACTGAATCTTAAGTCACACTTAACCCCTTCAAGACACAGCCTGTTTTGGCCTTCAGGACACAGCCAATTTTTTCAAATCTGACATGTTTCACTTTATGTGGTAATAACTCCGGAATGCTTTTACCTATCCAAGCGATTCTGAGATTGTTTTCTCGTGACACATTGGACTTTATGTTACTGGCAAAATTTGCTCGATACATTAAGTATTTAATTGTGAAAAACACCAAAATGTAGCGAAAAATTGCAAAAATTTGCATTTTTCTAAATTTAGATGTATCAGCTTGTAAGACAGATGGTAATACCACACAAAATTGTTGCTAATTAACATCACCCATATGTCTACTTTAGATTGGCATCGTTTTTTGAACATCCTTTTATTTTTCTATGACATCACAAGGCTTACAACTTTAGCAGCAATTTCTCACATTTTCAAGAAAATTTCAAAAGGCTATTTTTACAGGGGCCAGTTCAGATGTGAAGTGGATTTTAGGGCCTTATATATTAGAAACCCTCGATAAGTCAGACCATTTTAAAAACTTCACCCCTCAAAGTATTCAAAACAGCATTTAGAAAGTTTCTTAACCCTTTAGATGTTTCACAGGAATTAAGGCAAAGTAGATGTGAAATGTTCAAATTTCTTTTTTTTTTTTCAGAAATTCATTTTTCATCTATTTTTTTTGTAACACAGAAAGTTTTACCAGAGAAACGCAACTCAATATCTATTGCCCAGATTCTGCAGTTTTTAGAAATACCCCACATGTGGCCCTAGTGCGGTAATGGACTGAAGCACCGGCCTCAGAAGCAAAGGAGCACCTAGAGGATTTTGGGGCCTCCTTTTTATTAGAAAATATTTTAGGCTCCATGTCGGATCTGAAAGGCTCTTGCGGCACCAAAACAGTGGAAATCCCCCAAAAGTGACACCATTTTGGAAACTATACCCCTTGAGGAAATTATCTAGGGGTATAGTGAGCATTTTGACCCCGCAGGTTTTTTGCAGAAATTATTGGAAGTAGGCCGTGAAAATGAAAATCTACATTCTTTCAAAGAAAATGTAGGTTTAGCTAATTTTTTCTAATTTCCACAAGGACTAAAAGGAGAAAATGCACCACTACTTTTGTAAAGCAATTTCTCCCGAGTAAAACAATACCCCGCATGTGGTCATAAACGGCTTTTTGGACACACGGCGGAGCTTAGAAGGGAAAGAGCGTCATTTGGCTTTTGGAGCTCAAATTTAGCAGGAATGGTTTGCGGAGACCACGTCGCATTTGCAAAGCCCCTAAGGGACCAAAACAGTGAAAACACCAAAAAAGTGACTCCATTTAGGAAACTACACCCCTTGAAGAATTAATCTAGGGGTGTAGTGAGTATTTTGAACCCACAGGGGTTTCATAGATTTTATTAGAATTGGGCAGTGAAGATAAAAAAATTCCTTTTTTTCCAATAAGACGTAGCTTTAGCTCAACATTTTTCATTTTCTCAACAAATAAAGGAATAAAAGAACCCCAACATTTGTAAAGCAACTTCTCTGGAGTACGGCAATACCCCATTTGTGGTCATAAACTGCTGTTTGGGCATACGGCAAGGATCAGAAGAGAAGGAGTGCCATTTGGCTTTTGGAGCACAGATTTTGCTGGATTGGTTTCTTAACACCATGTCACTTTTGCAAAGCTCCTAAGGTGTCAGTACAGTGGAAACTCCCCAAAAGTGATTCCATTCACAAAACTACACCCCTTGAGGAGTTCATCTAGGGGTGTAGTGAGCATTTTGACCCCACAGGTGTTTCATAGATTTTATTAGAATTGGGCAGTGAAAATAAAAAAAATCCTTTTTCTTCAATAAGACGTAGTTTTAGCTGAAAATGTTTCATATTCTCAACAAATAAATGTAAAAGAGCACCACAACACTTGTAAAGCAACTTCTCCTGTGTATGACAATACCACATATGTGGTCATAAACTGCTGTTTAGGCACAGAGTAGGGCACAGAAAGGAAGGAGCGCCATTTGGCTTTTGGAGTACAGATTTTGCTGGATTGGTTTCTGGGCGCTATGTCGCATTTGCAAAGTCCCTGTGGGACCAAAAGAGTGGATCCCCCCCAGAAGTGACCCCATTTTGGAAACTACACCCCTCAAGGTATTCACCTAGGGGTGTAGTGAGCATATTAACCCCACAGGTGATTGGCAGAAATTGGTGTGCACGTGATGTTGCAGAGTGAAAATGGTTTTTCAATAGATATGCCAATATCCAGCTTGTGCCACTGGAGACACACACCCCAAAAATTATTAAAAGGGTTCTCCCGGGTATGGCGATGCCATATATGTGGAAGTAAACTGCTGTTTGGGCACACTGTAGGGTTCAGAAGGGAGGTAGAGCCATTTGGCTTTTGGAGCGTGGATTTTGCTTGTAGTAGTTTTGTTTGGAGTCTTACTGGTGTTTCCATTTATAATGTGGGGGCATATGTAAGCCAGGCGGAGTATATAAGGGGCATAGTCAGGTGGTATAGTGGGGTAAAAAAAAAACAATAAAATGATCCATAGATGTGTGTTATGCTGTGACACAATCCTTTCTGCACAGGCCGGTGTCGCACTAATAAATGGTCTTTACTTATTCCCCTTTTGGTCCACACTCCGCACCTTTGCAGTTTGGGGAATTTTGCTGGGAAAGTGTTGTCCTGGTATAATACGGGCACCCTCACTTCCAGCAGATATGTTTGGGCCCTTCCTGGATCCCTAATTTTAGGGGCCTTGATAATTCGCCACTTGAAACAGAAGAAACGTTCCCCTCGGGCTGCACAACTGCATATTTTTATTTCCTGGCTTATTGGTGCCTTGACTAATTTTATTTTTTCATAGACGTAGTGGTATGAGGGCTGTTTTTTTTTGTGTGACGAGCTGTAGTTTTTATTGGTACCATTTTGGGGTACACGCGACTTTTTGATCACTTGTTATCCTTTTTTTTTTGGGAGGCAACGTGACCAAAAAACAGCAATTCTGGCATATTTTTTTAGTTCTTTTTATACAGCGTTCGCCACGTATAAATTACATGTTACCTTTATTCTGCGGGTCAGTCCGATTCCGGTGATACCTAATTTATAGCACTTTTTATGTTTTACAACTTTTTGCACAATAAAATAACTTTTGTAAAGAGAATGGATTTTTTCTGTCGCCAAGTTGTGAGAGCCATAACGGTTTTAAATTTTTAGTCGGCGGAGCTGTATGAGGGCTTGTTTTTAGCGAGACGAGTTATCGTTTTTATAGGTACCATTTTTAGGTACATGCGCCTTTTTGATCACTTTTTATTTCAATTTTTGGAAGACAAAGTGACCAAAAAATAGCAATTATGTCAGAATTTTTTAGTAATTTTTTTTACGGCGTTCACTGTGCGGAATAAATAACATAATATTTTTATAGTTCAGGTCGTTACGGTCGCAGCGATACCAAATATGTATGGCTTTATTATTTTTTTCAATAATAAATTACTTGATAAGGGAAAAAGGGCGATTGTGTTTTGTGTTATTATTTGAAACTTTTATTGTATTTTTTACAACTTTTATTTTTACTTTTTTGACACTTTTTTTGACACTTTTCTTTAGTCCCACTAGGGGACTTGAAGGTCCAACTGTTTGTTTGATGTTCTAATACATTGCACTACCTATGTAGTGCAATGTATTAGAACTGGGGGGGGGCACGACGGCAGAAGTCATCTCTGTCTAAGTGTCATACTGTCAAAGTGTCCTGGCAGTTATACATGGCAGTTGCACAGGGTCAGTGACAGGTAAGCTGCATTACCAAACCAGACAAACTAGCCCACGCTCTCAATATTAGATTTCTAACTATCTGTAAACAAACATGTTTGCCACCGCTCTCATCATTATAGCTGCTCTTGGTTTTCAATCCTATCGCCCATTTAAGACTTGCCCAAAAACAGTCCACATCAGTCCTTCTCTCCTGGCCTCACCCATGTACAGCTCCCATTCACTATTCACTTTCCTCAGTCAACTTAACCCATCTCATCCCACTGCCCAACATAAAAAAACGCTCTCATAAATCACAGAACCATCTGCTGTCTCTCTCCATTCTCCTGCTATTAGCTGCAGGGGACATCTCTCCCAACCCTGGGCCTCCCTTTTCTTCTGCCAAGCTCAACCACTTACCTGCCACACATAGAAACCCTGCAAATCTTCTTACCATTCCTTGTATGTCTTCTCCTGTCTCTTTTAACTGTGCTCTCTGGAACTCTCGGTCCGTGTGCAACAAACTCACCTTTATTCATGACTTATTCCTTTCTAACTCTCTCAACCTTCTGGCTCTTACAGAAACATGGCTACACCTGTCTGACACTGCTTCCCCTGCTGCTCTATCTTATGGTGGTCTCCAGTTCTCTCATGCCCCCAGACCTGAGAACAGGCAGGGTGGAGGAGTAGGTATACTTCTTTCCCCACACTGCACTTTCCAGGTCATTCCCCCGGTCCCCTCACTCACATTTCCCTCTTTTGAAGTCCACACCCTCAGACTCTTTCACCCTTTTTCCCTCCGAGTGGCAGTTGTCTACCGCCCACCGGGCTCACCCCGCCAATTCCTGGATCATTTTGCTGCCTGGCTTCCACAATTTCTATCCTCTGAAACACCCACTCTCATCATGGGTGACTTCAACATCCCCATTGATAACCCAATCTCCTCATCTGCCTCCCAGTTTCTATCTTTAACCTCGTCCCTCGGTCTGTCACAACTTACTAACTCTCCTACACATGAAGACGGGCATTCACTTGACCTGGTCTTCTTCCGGCTCTGCTCAGTTTCTGACTTTATTAACTCTCCTCTCCCGCTTTCTGACCACAATCTTCTCTGCTTTACTATCAAATATTCTCTGCCTCCTCAGGTCATCCCTACGTATCAGACATACAGAAATCTACATGCCATTAACACTGTGAAACTCATAGACAGTCTACAGTCCTCATTGTCCCCTATCTCTTCCCTCTCCTGTCCCAATCTGGCTGCCAAACTTTATAATAACACTCTCAAAAATGCATTGGATGAAGCAGCCCCCACTACACTCCGAACCACCCGACAAAGACGACGACAACCCTGGCACACGCCTCAATCCCGCTTTCTTCAGCGGTGCTTGAGATGTGCCGAACGACTGTGGAGAAAATCGCATTTGGATGCAGATTTCCTCCATTACAAATTTATGCTCAAAACTTACAACTCTGCCCTTCACCGCGCCAAACAAGTCTATTTCACTTCTCTCATCTCCACACTATCTAATAATCCAAAACGCCTCTTTGATACTTTTCACTCCCTCCTTAGTCCTAAAGTTCAGACGCCAATCACAGATCTCAGTGCTGAAGACTTGGCCAATTATTTTAAAGTTAAAATTGACAACATCCGGCATGATATTATCTCCCAGTCCCCTAGTAACATCGATCCCCTTCCCCCCCGCACTCCCTCTTCTTCACTCTCAGCATTTGACCCAATAACTGAAGAAGAAGTCTCGAGGCTCCTCTCTTCTTCTCGTCCTACTACCTGCCCTAGTGATCCTGTCCCCTCACACCTCCTCCAGTCCCTCTCCCCAGCTGTCACTAGTCACCTGACTAAAATATTTAACCTCTCTCTTTCCTCTGGTATCTTTCCCTCCGCTTTTAAACATGCCATTATAAACCCATTATTGAAAAAACCAACTCTTGACCCATCCAGCGCTGCCAACTACCGACCAGTCTCTAATCTGCCCTTCATCTCCAAACTCCTGGAACGCTTGGTCTACTCTCGCCTTATCCGCTATCTCTCTGCTAACTCCATTCTTGACCTCTTACAATCTGGTTTCCACACTCTACACTCCACAGAAACTGCCCTTACTAAAGTCTCAAATGATCTCTTGGCGGCTAAATCGGACGGTAAATCCTCTCTCCTGATTCTTTTGGATCTCTCTGCAGCCTTTGACACTGTAGACCACAAACTCCTACTTAACATGCTCCACTCTATTGGCCTCAAGGACGCGGCTCTCTCTTTGTTTTCCTCCTATCTCTCTGACCGCTCATTCAGTGTGTCATTTGCTGGTTCCACTTCTTCTCCTCTTCCCCTTGATATCGGGGTTCCTCAGGGATCAGTCCTAGGTCCGCTCCTCTTTTCTCTCTACACAGCTCCTATTGGACAAACCATCAGCAGACTTGGCTTCCAGTACCATCTCTACGCTGATGACACCCAATTATATACCTCTTCCCGTGACATCACCCCTGCTCTAATACAGAACACCAGTGATTGTCTGTCCGCTGTCTCTAACATCATGTCCTCTCTCTATCTGAAACTGAATCTTTCTAAAACTGAGCTCCTTGTGTTCCCACCATCTACTAACCTCCCTAAACCTGATGTCTCCATCTCTGTGTATGGCACTATCATAACTCCTAAGCAGCACGCCCGCTGTCTCGGGGTTATTTTTGACTCAGAACTTTCCTTTACTCCTCACATACAATCACTTTCACGCTCCTGTCATTTTCACCTCAAAAACATCTCCAGAATCCGCTCTTTTCTTACGGAGGAAACTGCCAAAACTCTCATTGTTGCTCTGATTCACTCTCGTCTTGACTACTGTAACTCATTACTAGTCGGTCTTCCCCTCACTAAACTCTCCCCTCTCCAATCTATCCTCAATGCAGCAGCCAGGCTCATCATTATGACCAACCGCTACACCAACGCCTCTAATCTGTGCCAGTCACTGCACTGGTTGCCCATCCCCTTCCGAATAAAATTCAAACTTATTACTCTCACCCACAAAGCTCTCCACAGTGCTGCATCTCCTCCCTCATCTCTGTCTACCACCCTACTCGGGCTCTACGTTCTGCCAACGACCTTAGATTAAAATCCTCCATAATCCGAACCTCCCACTACCGTCTCCAGGATTTCTCTCGAGCTGCACCCGTCCTCTGGAATGTGCTACCCCAGACAATCAGATTAATTCCCAATATCCACAGTTTTAAACGTGCCCTGAAAACACATCTATTTAGACAGGCCTATAACATTCCCTAATCTGACTCCTTTCCATGGCCCTCCATTTAGATTAGTCATCAGAATAAGATTCCCTCACACTCCTTCTCTTCATGTCCGTCATACACGGATACTGGCTGGTGACCGGCTCATGCAGCTTTATGTTACCACCGCATGTGTATAAAAATGGCCGGACCATTGTACAGAACAAACACTATTACACTTTGTGTCTCCCTTATGTCCTCATAGATTGTAAGCTCTTGCGAGCAGGGTCCTTACTCCCCAGGTTTGAATTGTAAATGAACTTTGTCACTATGTAATGTCTGATATTGTTTGTTTCATGTTCCCTCTAAATTGTAAAGTGCTGCGTAATATGTTGGCGCTATATAAATAAAGATTATTATTATTATTATTATTATTAACTGTCAGTTGTTCACTGACAGCAAGCCGATCAGGCTCCGCCTCTGGGCGGGGCCTAATCAGCTTACGTAATGGCAGACAGGAGTCCATTGTTAGGGCTCCTGTTGCCATGGTAGCAGTCGCCAGCCTTGCCATCGCGTGGCAAGGCTGCCAATTTGCTACAAACCTCTAGGATGCAGCGATCACAATGGATCGCTGCATCGAAGGGGTTAATGCCAGGAATCGGAGCTAGCTCCGGTTCCTGGCGATAGATCGGGGTGTCCGCTGTAACATACAGCGGACACCCACTGCTGATGACGCCGGCTCAGCTTCTGAGCCGGAAGCTGAGCCGGCGCCATCTTGCCGATGGTACCGGAAGCCTCCTGGGCCCCGCCGACGACGGGGCATAGGAGGATTCCGTTGCTGGCGGACCGGGAGGTAAGCATTAGCCCTCCGATCGCCTTTGCAGCCACCGGCAACCCAGCGATCACGTTGCTGGGGCGCCGGTGGCTATAAACTCCTCACATGCTGCGATCGCTATTCAACGCAGCATGTGAGGGGTTAATCGGTCGGATCGGAGGCTAGCTCCGGTCCTGGCCGATACCTCAGGGTGCCAGCTGTAACATACAGCTGTCACCCGGCGGTGATGTCGCTGGCTCAGCTCCTGAGCCAGCTTCATCTCCATGACGTACAGTTACGTCAAGATGCGGGAACAGTCCATCTCCCATGACGTAACTGTACGTGATTTTGCGGGAAGGGGTTAAGACACTGCACACTTGAAACCACTGCACACTCCCATGCTTGAAAACTCGCTCAGCAGCTTGCTTTAACCCCTTCCCGGCATTTGACGTATCCATACGCCAAAGTCAGGTAGGGGAAGAATGGAACGGGCTCACGGAGTGAACCCGCTCCATACGGTGCCGGTGTCAGCTGTATGTTACAGCCGACACTTCAGAGTAAAGAGCGGGATCGCGCTAGAGCAATAGCGACCACAGCATTTAAATAGTTAGAAAGAGGGGACGACCCCCTCCAACAGCTCATCGCGCCCCTCACAATGCAATCGTGGGGTGGCGATGGTTGCTATGGCAGCCTGGGGGCCTAATGAAGGCCCCCCAGGTCCGCCATCTTTGTGCTCCTATTAAGCCCTGCTTAGTATTGCAGTGTATAGTAAAAGAGATATAACGATCGCTGGTTGAAGTCCCCTAGAGTGACTAATAAAAAAAGTAAAAATTTGTGAAATAAAGTGTTTTTTTAATGTAAAAAATAATTCTAAATGAAAAGGTCAAAAAATCCCCTTTTCCCATTTTCCCCCTAGAGCATAGTAAAAAAATAAATATATAAACATAATTGGTATCGCCGCATCCGTAAAAGTCGGAACTTTTCTAATATATCATTATTTAACCCGCATGGTGAACGCCGTAAGAAAATAAACAGTAAACTACAGAATCTCTATTTTTTGGTCACCTCATCTCTCACAAAATAGGAAATAAAACGTGATCAAAACATCGCATGTACCCAAAAAGGTATCATTAAAAACGACAGCTTATCCCGCAAAAAATAAGCCCACATACCACTTAATCGACGGAAAAAGAAAAAGTTCTGGCTCTCGGAATTTGGCGACACAAAATAAATTTTATTTTTTACAGGTTATTAGGTTTTTACTTTTAAAAGTAGTAAAATATAGAAACAACTATATATATTTGGTATTGCTGTAATCGTATTGACCCACAGAATAAAGTTAACATGTTGTTTTAATTGCACAGTGAATTCCGTAAAAACGAAGCGCAAAAAACAATGGAGGAATCACAGTTTTTTCTACCCCACAAATATTTTTTTCCCATTCTCTAGTACATTATATGGCACAGAAAATGGTGCTACGAAAAATTACAACTCATCCCGCAAAAATCAAGCCCTCAGAGGACTATACCGACGGAAAAATAAAAAAGTTATGGCTTTTGGAAGGTGGGGAGGAAAAAAACAAAATAAATATCTGAAAAATGGCTCCGGTGGGAAGGGATTAAATAGTTTTTGCCACTTAGCTGCTCTTGTCTGCTCTTTTCAGTAAGGGTATGTGCACACACACTAATTACGTCCGTAATTAACGGACGTATTTCGGCCGCAAGTACCGGACCGAACACAGTGCAGGGAGCCGGGCTCCTAGCATCATACTTATGTACAATGCTAGGAGTCCCTGCCTCGCTGCAGGACAACTGTCCCGTACTGTAATCATGTTTTCAGTACGGGACAGTTGTCCTGCAGCGAGGCAGGGACTCCTAGCATCGTACATAAGTATGATGCTAGGAGCCCGGCTCCCTGCACTGTGTTCGGTCCGGTACTTGCGGCCGAAATACGTCCGTCAATTACGGACGTAATTACTGTGTGTGCACATACCCTAAGGGTTCTGGCTGCAAAGTGAGACACAGATCTTCTCAAATATACTCAGAAGTGTAAAGGAAATTTATTTTAAAAAAAATCACAAAAAGTCTTAATATTACTATAATAATAAAATATAAAGTAATCATAAAAGTAAATAATAAAAAATCCTAACACACAAATAAAAAAACCTTGATTCTTTGTTTATATCATCCCACTCAATTGATCTTCCCATTGATCAAAATGTATTCTAAAGTCCTCACATTTAAAGTACAGTAAATATAGCAGGAATGCTATTTCTTATACAAATATTCAATGTTTGCATACATCTCCGCAAAGTGCTGCTGTCTTTTGTGTTTATTTGCTTATGCATTGCAGTCACAGCAGATTTATTTCATTTTGTTGGAATGTGCTGACTAACTTTGTATTTTGTCTCAACTAATAAAAAAAAGTATTTTGTACACATCACTATCATGTACTTGCAACAATGGGCCCATGTCATTTAGAATGCGGCAGCACGGTGACTCAGTATTTAGCACCGTTGTTTTACAGCACTGGAGCCCTAGATTCAAATCCGACCAAGAGCAACATCTGCATGGAGTTTAATTGACTTCCTATGAAATTGGTCCTAATCTAAATAAAATAGAATGTGAGCACCATTATTTTCAATGAGCCCGACCCGCAGAACACGGCCGTAATAAGACATGTCCGTTCTTTCTGCGGTGCGGGCTCCCGGGCCATTCACAGACCGTAAAAACTACGGTCGTGTGCATGGCCCCATATAAATGAATGGGGCCGTAATTCTCCCGTGGATTTTCGGGGGAATTGTGGCCGCAAAAGCACGTTCGTGTGCATGAGGCCTAAGACGCACTCAGGTTTTAGACAACAGAAAATAAGAAAAAAAAAATATTTTACATCTTTTACAAAGAAAAAACTTGGTTAAAAAAAATATTTGTTCAGTTTCACCACATTCTGAGAGCCATAACTTATGTTTTTCCATCATTTGAGCGGTGTGAGGGCTTATTTTTTGCAGGACGAGCTGTAGTTTTTATTAGCACCATTTGTTTGGTACATACGATTTTTTTAGCACTTTTTATTTCATTCTTTTTAGCGCTATGTGACCAAAAGACAACAATTTTGGGGCTTTAAATTATTTTTTTTTACGCCAAATAATGTTATATTGTAATAGTTTCGGACTTTTACGGATGCAGCGATGTCAATTTTTTTAATTATTTTTTTATTTTTACTTTGTGCTTGGGGAAAAATGGGAACAGGTTTTTTTTTTTAACTTTTAAAATTATTTTACACTCCTGAAAATTTATCTAACTTTATTTTTTATTTTTTACACATTTTATTAGTTTTGCTAGGGGACTTGAACCAGCGATCATCAGATCGCTGGTACAGTACACTGCAATACATGGATGAGTCATGGAAACAGCGTACCTCGCTGATCTACCCTGTTTCCGTAACTCCCATAGTAGTGAATGGCAGTTACAGAAGCAGCGTAGCATGCTACGCTGTTTCTGTAACTACTATTCAGTTCTATGGCAGTTACGGAAACTGCGTAGCTCAGCGAGTTACGCTGTTTCCGTAACTCGACCATGTAACCAGGAAGTGGCCGGAAGACAGCAGAGCCGGGTAAGATAGAACAGGGTTTAGGGGGCCCCGTGCTAGTGATAGATGTGGGTCCCAGAGGTGGGACCTACATCTAACTGCCATTTATGACATATCCTGTGGATATGTCATAAATGTCCTTCATGAGAAAACCACTATAAATGCCGCAGTCACTATTGACCGCGGCATTTAACTAGTTCAACGGCCAGGAACAGCGCCATCGCTGTTCCTGGCCGTTTGAGCAGCATTTCAGAAGCTGACACCTTCAGTGTATGAAGTGGGCTCAGCACGTGAGCCCGCTCCATACATCATCCCTTCCCTGCTCCATGATGTGCCGGCACATCACGGGTTGGGAAGGTACTGCCGACTATAAGCCGCTGGGACTTTTTAGCAAGATTTATGCCTGCTAAAAACTGCGTCTTATAGTCCGAAAAATACGGTACATTGTGGCATAATGTTGTAGAAGTAGGACACATTTCAAATTAAAACGCATGCCTTTGTTAAGGATCAATAAAGCTAGGTCATACTTTATATAATGTATATATAAATTGTGTAGCGTCCATGGCCACTTGCCGTCGGGTTTACTCACCTCCCGACGCCCGCAGCCATGGATCCGTGAGCGCTGGTCCCCATCTCCTTCCTAGGAGACGCCAGTGTTCACTTCCGCTCCGGTCTGCTGTGTCACGAAGGGTGCGAGCGCATGCTCGTGCCCGGCCTTAAAGGGCCAGCGCGCACACAAAGGAAATCGTCATCACCATCAACTGCCACGATTTCCTGGTCTATAAGAAGGCCCCAGGCCTTATGATCCTTGCCTGAGCGTTGTTAGTTTTCCCAGTCTGTCTTGCAAATGGTCCCTTAGTGTTTCCCGTTCCAGTTGTTACCCGTGCCTTGTTTCCTGTTCCTGTATCCCGTGCTGTTCTTGTTTCCTGTGCCTATTAGGGTATGTGCACACACACTAATTACGTCCGTAATTTACGGACGTATTTCGGCCGCAAGTTCCGGACCGAACTCAGTGCAGGGAGCCGGGCTCCTAGCATCATACTTATGTACGACGCTAGGAGTCCCTGCCTCGCTGCAGGACAACTGTCACGTACTGAAAACATGATTACAGTACGGGACAGTTGTCCGGCAGCGAGGCAGGGACTCCTAGCGTCGTACATAAGTATGATGCTAGGAGCCCGGCTCCCTGCACTGAGTTCGGTCCGGAACTTGCGGCCGAAATACGTCCGTAAATTACGGACGTAATTAGTGTGTGTGCACATACCCTTAGTGTCGAGTCGTGCCACATCCTGTGTAATCTGCCACGTCTGGCGGAATCCGCCACGTCTTGTGTTATCTGCCATGACCGGAAGAATCCACCACGCCCTGTGTCATCTGCCACGTCCGGAGGAACTCGCCACGTCTGGCTCAACCTGCGGCACCTGTGTCATTCGCCACGTTTGGCATTATCTGCTGCACCCATCTCCATCTGTGCCAGAGCTGCGGCCACTGTCTGGACTATGCAGGTACCCTTGTGCGGGACATTGTATTGCTGGGGTTTCCTGTTGTTTGGCCAGCTGCCTCCCCGCTACCGTGGTACGGCCTAGTGGGTCCACTAACCTGCTACATGACAAATTGGATGCATTTAAATGAAAGCTTTTTACATATTAGCATCTAGTCTGGTTAGAATAGTTGAAAATGAACCAACTGAAAGCAGATTCCTGGCAAGAGTGCTCAGTGCCAGATGGGGCACCAACAAGACTCTCTTCTTTGGCCAAAATATTTAGATGAAGGACTAGAGCTGTAAACTAATTCTTTGTTCTGTGAAGGAAAGTTTAGCTATTACTCTGACTGAAAGGCTTCTTTTGACAAATGAGCTTGCCAGTTCCCCCTTGGCTTACCAAGCTAGAATCCATTGTCCTCAAGATTTCAGATAACCATCGTTTGAGGCATAAAGACAGATTCACATTCGTCAAAATAACTAAACAAACATAAAACATTCATTGTTTTTTCATAGCAATTTTCAAAGAGAAAAGCACACAATCCCCACAACATGATACACGCAACTATACAGCGCAAGACATTACAGGAAGTGACAGCTGGGCAGCCCAAGTATAAATAACATTGCACATGGCAGCCCACTGAGACAGAGATTGTAAATTCATGTTTGCATTCACTTCAGACTTTCATGATTTATTAACGACACAAAGGTATTACTTTATAGAGACAATATTAAATTGGA
Source organism: Rhinoderma darwinii (assembly GCF_050947455.1). NCBI lineage: Eukaryota > Metazoa > Chordata > Amphibia > Anura > Rhinodermatidae > Rhinoderma > Rhinoderma darwinii. The sequence continues at coordinate 566,781,194 of NC_134687.1, read as the reverse complement.
TGTTCTGCAATAGCTCTATGTGAATGAATAACACTGGCTACAGGCAGGCAGTATATATTTTCCGCACTGACTAACACACTCACTTACACAAGTGCACACAATGCATTTATTTATGACTTATATTTGAAGATGTTCTTGTCTTTATAGGAATAATGCAGTTTGAAATATGGATTAATATTAGGCAATGCTTCTGCAAAATAATGAAGCTTTATGGAGGCAATATCATCTTACATATAATAACAATATATGCTGTTACAAAATTCAATCGTATTTTAATTATATTGATGTTGCCGAGCCCTGAAGAGTTTTACAGGCTGGTTTTGACATTATCTTTGTAGCTGACATCTGCTAGTCACATGTGTTCTAATATGTGTTTTTTGCAACTGTATTTCATAAAGACATATTTGGCATGTTGAACTACTTGGAAAGTATGTGTTCTGTATATAAGTTTCCTGGAATTTAGAAGAAGGGTCATGGTTTGCAAGTTTCATATGAGATAATACAAACTAAGGAATTATTATTAGAAGTACCTGTATTGTGTACCTTCAATTCTTAAGAAGTTTCATCAGATTCTCTTGTCTTCTATGTGGATCTTTAGGTTTGTCAATGGTTTTCAATTCCTATCTTTTCCTCCTTAATTTCTTGTCAGTTTTGTCAAACCCTATCAGCCGGATTTTCCCTTAATATGTCAAAAATAAGATTCAGCCTCATTCTGATTTTTTCACGTTAGACTTGTTTTGGTCAAGGGCTCGCTGATTTGTTTGCCATGCTCTTCTTCCAAAGTCTTCAACAAGAGGTTTCTCTATCCATTTCCATTGGACAATTTTTAGATTAAAACAAATATCACAGAATCACCATAAACCGTTCAGCACCTGTTAGCTCAATACTTTCAGAGAAAAAGAGTAACCTAAAACACAACTTTAATATATTCTAATAAAAAGTGTGCAATAAACCAATGATGTGAAAAGAACAATATTATCAGCAACCAGTTTAATGTTTAATATATACCAAAGTACTTGGAGACACCATTCTTGTGGTTCCAGATCACTGGTTTGCTGATCAGGAGCGTAAAGGTCACCATGACAAATGACCAGAGTCATGGTAGTCATATGCCCCTGACCATCAATTGGACTGGTGTCCCAGAGTGTTCCCTGATGTATCCAAGTATTTGTGGTAAATGTGTTTGGGATACTTACCAAGGCCACGCGTCCCTCCGACGTCATGACGCTCTGTGATTGGCTGCAGTGGTCGCATGGGATGAAACGTCATCCGAGGAGGCCGGTCTGGATGAAGAATCACAGACTTCTGGGTAAGTATAACTTTTTTTTCTGAGTTGCGTTTATTGCAGAGGAATTGCTGCAATTCCGTCGCAAGAAAACGCAAGATCTGCTATTTGTTGTGGGTTTTACCTCCCCATTGAATTCAACGGGGAAATCCCATAACAAATAAGCAGAGTTTACGCAAATACAATTGATATGCTGCCGATTAAAAAAAATGCACCGCATATCTATTTCTGAGTATTTTTTCCCTTCAGTATCTACGCAGCACTTTGCTGCTACTGTATTACGCTGCGGATTTTCCGCAACAAAATCTGTTGCGGAAAATCTGCAGTATTTGCGCTACGTGTGAACTGACCCTTAGGGTGATTTCTCTGCGACAGTTGAGAGTACTGTGGTAAATTAAGTGGAAATCTGAGCTGATTCCAAGTGCTTTCACCCTGTGGGTATATGATTACCTTGGCATGCGTTTAATGTGTTGGAAAGAACATTGTTTTCTTGAAATTACTGGTTGATTGAGCATTTTTTTTATTGGAATACTGTATATTACATGTTATTTTTAAAAATTCTCTTTTTCAATGATAATTCAATTTTTATATTTAAGAAAAATGTCAGCTTGCTATATTTACGCTGAGTAATAACAATGGGTGGGAGGGCACTTCAATAAGTGATTGCAGAAGAGAGGTTTCTACTTACCTGTGATTGTGACCAGGTATTCAGATTTGGGATAAAAATGTTTGAAAAGGTTTTTTTGTACTATAATTTTTCACTGTACAGGGGAAATCATCCCTGTTATAGTGACTATTGTCACTGTTTGGGCTGTGCTGGGTCAGCAGCCTCCCACTAGCAGCATCCAAGCGATCATGTGATCAGTCACATGATCTCCAAGACCAATAGCTGCCACTGCCTCTGTGTTCTCTCCAGGCTTCCCGGCAGTCTATGACTGCCAGGCACCCAATATTGAGCTGCCCAATCACTCGGGCAGCCAGCTAAAGCCTGCACTGTAGATATACTATGGCACGGGCATTAACGACCTGGACCGGCCGCCCGTGCGGTTGTAAACCAGTTAAAAAAAATTCAGAGATATTACATTTATCTCACCCATTGATACACAGCCTCCAATGTATGATGGATAGGACCAGGATAAGCCAAACAAAGGGGCAGTTGCTATTGCTGGAGTACTGCAGCCACTTCAATGCAGTACAGACACAGCAATACATGTTTCGATGCCGTTATGTTTAATACTGCAGCCTAGCCCTGTTCACTTGAATGGGATAAGCTGCAGTACTAAACACCGGCACACATGCATAGATGTCGCTGTATCAGGTACTGCTGTGAAGCGGCTGTAACGCTATTGTGAAAGCTGCCTCCTACTTGGTTTGCTTTTCCTAGAATAGATCATCAATGTAAAAATCCCAGAAACCTTTTTTAAAAAGTACTAAAATCCTAAAGAATTTGTCTGAATATTTAATTTCATTTAGGGTTATGGCTATAAAAAGTGAATTGAAATAAGTGTTTTTTTTCCAAAGAAATCCGGTATGGTATGATAGAATGAAGAGAAAGTGAAAAATAAAAAAGGATCTATTAGAAAAAAACAAATCAATAGATTAAACAAAGGCAGATGTAACACACTGGAAGTGACTTGACAGACATATTTAGGCTATGTTCACACGGAGTATTTTGCAGGAGGAATATCTGCCTCAAAATTCCGTTTGGAAGTTTGAGGCAGATTTTCCTCTCCCTGCACGCCGATTTTCACTGAGTTTTTCGTGGCTTTTTTCGCCCGCGGCCATTGAGCGCCGCGGGCATAAAACACAGTGAAATACGCTTTCTCTGCCTCCCATTGAAGTCAATGGGAGGTCAGAGGCGGAAACGCCCGAAGATAGGAAATCAATGGGAGGCATTTTCGGGCCGTTTTTGACGAGTTTTGTGACGTGGTTTCCGCGTCAAAAAACTCGTCAAAATACTCCGTGTGAACATAGCCTTATACTGTAACCCTCACATTTGTTATGTAAAATTAAACTATTCCATGTTTACGGTGCTCTTATAAATCATGTGTGAACTACATACACCAACATGTCACCTTCTCTTGATGTATGGCTGTAATAAACCTGGAACACAGATTTTTAAAAGCTATGTTGCTTGAGTTGTCACCCTGACATATCAATAAGTTAAAATTATTGTCCACAAAATGTGATGTACGTTGTACATAGGGGGAATGTGAAGTACGCAGTGCCTGTAATTGCTCCCAGTTTCAGGTGTAACCTATTGTCTTTGTGATGGTTGACCTATAAAAATGATTTACCTACTAGAATGAGGGATCTCTAGGACAAATACAAATTTTCTTTTTTTGCAAGGATTGAGCTGTGGTCATTTTGTATACACTGGTGGAATTTATTAAGACTGGTGTTTCATACGCCAGTCTTAATATAATAAAGTTTTAGTAAGATATAATACATTTATAAAGAGACGAATGCCTCTTAATAAATGTGTCACATTTTTGTCCAACCGTGCGCCACCATTCCTTTATTTCCATCGGATAAAAAATAAGTATACTCACCTCATTGCTCCTCTTCTCCCCTCAGGCTCCCTCAGAATTCCATCCAGCTTATAATTGACAATTTTATCTATGTTGCCCTAGACCGGACTGTAGTCCTAGTCCATGTCACGATCTGGGGGTATGTAGTCACACTAGGCCGCACCGCTGTAGCGGAGTAGCAGCTGGCCAAACAAGAGTCTATAAAGTCTATGCAAATTTCTTAGAACAAGAGTACATGTAAGAGTACAGGCAGTAGCAGAGGCTTTGGCACGGATGGAACTTGATGTGGCGGATTATACCAGACGTGGTATATGACAGCTGGCGTGTCAGACGACACCATACGTTGCGGATGATACCAGACGTGGTATATGACAGCAGGCGTCGCAGAAGACACAACACGACTCCAACACTAGATAAGGCACAGGAACAAACACAGTACAGGATACAGGAAGCAGGATACAGGAACACTGGGAAGAGGATACAACTAAGGGACAATTTGCTAAAACTAACATGGGAATACAACAACAACGCCCAAGCAAGGAGTGCAAGGGAAGAGCCCTTTTTATAGTCCAGGGTGATCTGGGGATAATTGGGTAATTAGATGCATGTGCGTGCGCTGGCCCTTTAAGTCTGGGGATGAGCGTGCACGCGCACTGAGAAGGGAACAGAGCTGTTGGGTCATGTGTGCTGGCGTCTCCTGGGAAGGAGGTGCTGGCAAGAAGATAGAGGTCTGCGGTCTCGGCCATCGGGAGGTAAGGAGAGCAGCAGGTCCGCAACCACAGCCGTTACAGTGCAGACTGGACTAACAGTCCGGTCAAGGGCAACATAGATAAAATTGTGTTCACAAAGTTTAGAGAGACCCAGGCTTATTGGAGATCTTCTATTTACTGTAGCACGTCGTGTATTACATTACATGCCCCTTTTTGTCTTTGTGTGTTTTTTAGATATTTTTAACTTTTTTGTGTCTAATAAAATTTGTACTTTTTGCATTATCTTGTATTGAATGTGCGCTATTTTATAATGTGCTCTTTCTTTTTGGTTCAACAGAAGCCTTAAAAGAATCACATCCTGAGTTGAATATTAAGCAGTTCAAAATCGAGTCAAGCAGAAGTTATAATTGCTGTTTTAGAAAAATAAAGAGGGATATTTTCCTTGAAAGAATGCAGTAGCAAAGGTGAACTAAACAGCAGCTAGATTTTACATCTCTCTGTTAGATCTCCCAACATCATGAATAATATTTTTGCAGCTTTATAAGACAAGACTGGACTGGATCAGGAACATTTCCAGTATAAAGTAAACATCTACTGAAACAGGATGTAAGATGAATGAATAGTGGACACTCTCCATACAGCTCTTATTTTAGAAACTGAAGAGTCTGCTTTGTGTAAATGGTCCAGGGCTCAATTCTTGTAAAGATAACCAGATATTACACCTCTATAAACAGGTGATTAATAATATGAAATCTAAATTCCCACTGGAACGGTTTTCACAGGGTCAACATGGACCAGAATAAACCTTACATTTCCTCTGTAAAAGTATAAAAAAAACCTCAGAGCTGGGTTTTTGAGTGATGCAATGGAGAACCACTAGAAAAACATATATAAAAGTGTCTTGTTCTATCGCACAATGCTCCATTGGGTGCCGTATGTGGGAAAGATTCTGCACTAGAAGCAATGATTTGTACAGAATTCAGATGAAGAAATACATGGCCCCATGCATCTCTTTGGGTGCCCTAATATTTTTCAACATAAAAGTGAGCCATAATGCAGCCATGTGCATGGGACCCGTAGCGTAATTACTGAGGAAATTCCAACCGGATTTTCTGTGTGGAAATTCCAACCGGATTTTCTGTGCAGAAATTCCACAGCTTTTTCACAACATAAATTGACATTCTGTGGCTGTTACCTTAAGCCCTTAAGGTCGCAGCCTTGTTTTGGCCTTAAAGCTCAGAGCCCATTTTTCAAATCTGACATGTTTCACTATATGTGGTAATAACGTCTGAATTCTTTTACCTATCCAAGTGATTCTAAGACTGTTTTCTCGTGACATATTGGGCTTTATGTTAGTGGTAAAATTTGGTCGATACATTCAGTGTTTATTTGTGAAAAATAGCAAAATGTAGAGAATATTTAAAAAAATTTGCATTTGTTTTAATTTAAATGTATCTGCTGGTAAGGCAGATGGTTATACCACACATTTAACATATGTCTACTTTAGATTGGCATAATTTTTTGAACATTATTTTATTTTTCTTGGACGTTACAAGGCTTAGAACATAAACAGCAATTTCTCATATTTTCAAGAACATTTCAAAAGCTATTTTTTTTTAGGTACCAGTTTAGTTCTGAAGTGGCTTTGAGGGGCCTATGTATTTTAAACCCCCATAAAACACCCCATTTTAAAAACTAGACCCCTCAAAGTATTCAAATCAGCATTTAGAAAGTTTCTTAACCCTTTAGGCATTTCACAGAAATTAAAGTAAAGTGGAGGTGAAATTTGCAAATTAAATTTTTCTTGCAGAAATTCAATTTTAATCCATTTATTTCTGTAACACAGAAGGTGTTACCAGAGAAACACTACTAAATATCTATTGCCCAGATTCTGCAGACTTTATGTCCCACATGTGGCTCTAGTGTGCTAGTGGACTAAAACACAGGCCTCAGAAGCAAAGAAGCACTTAGTGCATTTTGGGGCCTCCTTTTTTTATTAGAATATATTTTAGGCACCATTTCAGGTTTGAAGGGGTCTTGTGGTGCCAAAACAGTAGAAATTCCCCAAAAGTGACCCTGTTTTGGAAACGACACCCCTCAAGGAATTCATTTATGGGTGTTGTGACCATTGTGACCCCACATTTTTTTCACAGAACTTATTTGAATTCGGCTGTGAATTAAGAAAAACTAAATATTTTCCAATAATATGTAGTTTTGGCTCAAAATTTCTTATTTTCACAAGGAATAAAATAACCAATTGTGTTTCCCAATTTGTCCTGAGTGCAGCAATACCCCATTTGTGGTGATAAACTGCCGTTTGAGCCCATGGGAGGGTTCAGAAGGGAAGGAGCGCTATGTGTTCTTTGGAGTCCAGATTTTGCTGGATTGGTTTTCGGGTGCCATGTCACATTTGCAGAGCCCCAGAGGTATCTAAGCAATAGAAACCCACCAGAAGTGACCATATTTTGGAAACTACACCCCTCAAGGAATTCATTTATGAGAGTTGTGACCATTTAGACCCCACAGTTTTTTCGCAGAACTTATTTGAATTGCGCTGTGAATTAAAAATGTTAATATCTTTTCCAATAATATGTCGTTTTGGCTCAAAATTTCTTATTTTCAAAAGGAATAAAAATACCCTATTTTGTTTCCCAATTTGTCATGAGTGCAGCAATACCCCTTTTGTGGTTATAAACTGCCGTTTGGGCCCATGTGTGGGCTCAGAAAGGAAAGAGTGCTGTGTTCTTTTTTCAGTCCATATTTTGCTGGAGAGGTTTTCGGGTGCCATGTCGCATTTGCAGAGCCCCAGAGGTACTGTCACAATCTAGGGGTATGTGGACCCATTAGGCCGCTCCACGGTGGCGGAGAGGCTGCTGACCAACTCACAGTCTATGCAAAAGTCTTTGAAAGGAGTGTAGCACAAGGGTACCTGGGATAGTCCAGACGACGGCATGGGTTCTGGCACAGATGGGGCTAAATGTGGCGGGTTATGTCAGACGTAGCATATGGTTTCCGAGATGGCATATGACACCAGACGTGGTGTATTCCAGCAGACGTGACATGTTGCGCCAGACGTGGTGGATGGTATCCTGGATGGCAGCTGACACCAGACATGGTGTATTCCAGCAGGCGAAGCAAGGCACAGCTCAGATTCTTAACAGGCTTGGGAACAAGGCACAGCACGGGATACAGGAGATCGGAGGCAGGGCACGGGAACACAGGGAGCAGGAAAATACTAAGGGACCATTTGCAATATAAACATGGGAAAACTACAACAACGCTTAGGCGTTCATCCTTATAGTCCAGGATGAACAGGGGTTAATTAGGGAACTTCAATATGTGCGTGCGCTGGCCCTTTAAGGCCAGGCCCAAGCGCGTGCGCGTACCTTAACAGACAGCAGGGCCGGACGGCCGCGAGTGCTGGTATCTCCTAGGAGGGAGATGCTAGCGGGATGCCAATGGTCTGTGGTTGCGGCCGTCGCAAGGATAGGATAGGAGCATTGAGGTTCTCTTCTGGCTCCCAGGACCTCTCCTCAGGACCAATCCCTCTCCAGTCCACTAGATAGAAAGTTCTTCCTCCTACTCTCTTATAGTCCAGAATCTCTTTTACCCTGAACACATCAGACGACCTGCTGGGAGCAACTGCAGACCTAGGAGCTTTACTGAAGCGGTTCAGAACCACAGGTTTAAGGAGGGACATGTAGAATGAGTTGGGGATCTTGAGAGTGGGAGGCAACCAAAGTTTTTAGGATACAGGGTTAATCTGTTGCCGAACTTCGAAAGGACCGAGGAACCTCGGAGCGAATTTGTGAAAGGGCATCTTGAGACTAATGTTTCTCGAGGATAGCCAGACCTTGACTCTAGGAGAGAACTGAGGAGGAACTTGTTAAGGATCTGCCAGGCACAGCTTCTCCGAAGTACCTGGTCCATTGGAGGGGATACGGGCCTGAGGAGAGGACTTGGGTACCCGCCCGGGATGTTCACGCTGGGGTATTGCTCAGGAGGTTCCACCTTCGTTTCCCCAATAAACCAGGTCCACCTAGAAAGGGTCCGGTGGCCCCTCATAAAAGGGGGGGTACTGTAAAGGATCTGCCAGACACAACTTCTGTGTCGACGCCCATAGGTAATCAGTCTGCACCTGCTTCTATGTCTGTGAGACTGACTCCATCTTCCACCACTCAGGATGGCAGGCTTAGGAGTGGGAGAGCCTATCACAGCCTGGCCAGACGGAGCTAGCTCCCGCCCTCTGTCTATTTATACCTGCCTTTCCTGTTCCTCCTTGCTTGTGATTCTTCTCTGTTGGTTTCCTGGCCCTGCTGCAGCTTCTTGAACTACTTGTCCCTGCTTCGTATTGACCCTGGCTTACTGACTACTCTTCTGCTCTGCGTTTGGTACCTCGTACACTCCTGGTTTGACTCGGCTTGTTCACTACTCTCCTGCTCTACGTTTGGCACCTCGTACTCTCCTGGTTTTACTCTGCTCGTTTACTACTCTTGTTGCTCACGGTGTTGCCGTGGGCAACTGCCCCATTTCCCTTTGTTCTGTGTTTCCTTGTCTGTTGTCTGTCGTGCACTTATTGAGTGTAGGGACCGTCGCCCAGTTGTACCCCGTCGCCTAGGGCGGGTCATTGCAAGTAGGCAGGGACTGAGTGGCGGGTAGATTAGGGCTCACTTGTCTGTTTCCCTATCCCTGTCATTACAGAACTTTTCTCCTTTTATCAGCATGCTTTTTCATGCGATCCACTGCTTGGAGGATCACAGACTTAGTTTGCTGCTAGATGTGAATAAAAGTCCCAAAAGAAGAATCGGCTGCTGGTACCTGAGTCCTGGCTGGCACATGAAAAGGAACTCGAGGATGCTGGCTGTACATGATGTAGAAGGGAGATGAGGCAGTAGACTCACTTGTGTGATTATTGTACGCGAATTCCAGCCAAGGCAGAAGTTGCACCCAATTGTCGTTTTGGCAGAAACGAATTGATAGAGATAGTTCTACAAAATTTTATTGGTCCTCTCCACTTGACCATTGGACTGTGGGTGATAGGCAGAAGAGAAGTCCAGTTTTACATCAAACAGGTTGCACAGGGATCTCCAGAACTTGGATTTAAACTGTACTCCCCGGTCCGAGACAATATGCAGAGGAAGCCCGTACAGGCGGAAGTTGTGTAGAATAAACAGATTTGCCAGGTGAGGAGCAAACGGGAGACCAGTCAGCGGAATAAAATGTTCCATTTTAGAGAAAAAACCCACTACTACCCAGATTGTAGTACATCCAGCAGGAGAAGGAAGGTCAGTGATAAAGTCCATCGCAACATGCTGCCAAGGGGCATCAGGAACAGGTAGGGGTAGTAGCAGGCCTGCAGGTTTGGAGCGGGTAGATTTGTTCGAGGCACAGTTCGTACATGAGGAGACATAGCCCGCAACATCACCAGGCAGAGTGGGCCACCAATAGTGACGAGCTATAAAGTCCTGTGTCTTACGGACACCAGAATGCCCAGCTAGTTTAGAGTTGTGGCTCCAGCGGAGAATTCTCTCCTATCAGCAGGGCGGACAAAAGTCTTTCCATGCAGAATGTCTCTAATTTGCAGGGGGTTAGCAGCAATAATCCTAGAAGGATCTATGATGTATTGAGGAATCTCCTCAGAGTCATTGGTTTCGAAGGAGCGAGACAGGGCATCTGCCTTCACATTCTTGTCTGCAGGACAGAAGTGAAGCAAAAAATGAAATCGGGCAAAGAACAACAACCATCTGGCTTGGCGTGGATTTAACCGTTGGGCCGACTGTAGGTATGTAAGGTTCTTGTGGTCTTTAAAGATGATAATAGGATGGATAGCACCATCCAGCAAGTGTCTCCACTCCTCTAAGGCCAACTTGACGGCCAGCAATTCCCGATCCCCGATGGAATAGTTGCATTCTGCTGGGGAGAATAATTTTGAGAAGAGGCCACAAGCCACCATATTGCCTTTGGAATTCTTTTGGCATAAGAGTGCTCCCGCACCTACGGAAGAGGCAACCATCTCCAGAAGGAATTGCCGAGAAGCATCAGGGTGATGGAGAACAGATGCTGAGGTAGGAGCGCTCTTGAGATCAGAAAATGCAGATTCTGCCTCCGGAGGCCAGACCTTGGCGTTCACCCCCTTTTTGGTGAGGGCCGAGATTAGAGCAGTCAGAGATGAGAAGTTTGGAATTAATCGCCGATAGAAGTTTGCAAATCTCAGAAATCGTTGTATGGAACAAAGGCCCTGAGTTCGTAGCCATTCAAAGATGGGTCTCACCTTCTCTGGATCCATCTTGAGACCACGTTTAGACACGATGTAGCCCAGGAAGGCTTAACGGACAGAGCAGGGCCAGACGGCCGCGAGTGCTGGCGTCTCCTGGGATGGAGACGCTGGCGGGATGCCAACGGTCTGTGGTCGCAAGGTAAGGAACGCCGGCGGACATTTTAAAAACTACACCCCTTTAGGCATTCATGTAGAGGTCTAGACTAAACTGTGAAACTGTAATGTGGGTTCTTTCGGGTACGGCAATACCCTACATGTGGCTGTTATCAGCTGCCTGGGCACACGGCAGGGCTCAGAAAGAAAGGACCACCATTTGGCCTACTGGAGCTTTTCTGGTGCTAAGTCATGTATGCAGAAGCCCCTGAGGTAACAGTACAGTTGAAACCCCTGAGAAGTCACCCCATTTTAAAAATTACACCCCTTAAGGCATTTATCTAGAGGTGTAGTGAGCATTTTGACCCCACAAGTATTGTGTAAAAGATAATACGCAGCAGATGGTGCAGAGTGAGATTTGCAATTTTCTATATGCCATTTCAGTGTCCGACATATTGTGCCCAGCATGTGCCAACAGAGACATATACCCCATAAACTGTAATGTGGGTTCTCCCGGGTACGGCAATACCCTACATGTGGCTGTTATCAGCTGCCTGGGCACACGGCAGGGCTCAGAAGTGAAAGATGAGGGGAATAAGCTGCCTGGCAGCTTAAGTTTTACTTACCCTGAGTGCATCAGGGTAAGTAAAACTGGGGTAAATTAAAAATCAAGGGATGTATGGTAAATTTTAAAACACTTTCATACAGAGCCCTGTTTTTTTGGGGACATGTGTCCCTTTCGTATATTGTGTCCTTCCTTATCCCCCTCTTATAGCAGACTTTGCACCTCTTTTGACTTTTTCCCTTTCCAGTTTGGGGAACTTCTCCAGGAAAGTGTTAACCTGGTACGATGCATGTGGCATTGCTACCAGAAGTACTGTGCACCCCCCTTTCTTGGTCCTTAAAGATTAGGTTCTTGATAACCACCTCTTGAAATTCCAGGATGGTTTCCCTCTGGCCTGCACATTGACGTAGCACGTACGCATTGTACAGTGCCATCTGTATGATGTGCACGGCGTGCTTCTTATACCGCACCCTCGTTTTCCGCATGGCACTATAGAACTTCAGGACTTGATCTGAGATGTCCACCCCTCCCATGTACTTATTGTAGTCCAGGATGCAGTCTGATTTGGGGGTCCCTGTACTGGTACCTCGTACCGGTACATGGGTACTGATGTGGTCATGTATTGTTGTCAATACAGGGACATCTCTCTTGTCCTTGTACTTAAAATACAATATGTTGCTGCTGGATTGTGCCCTGCTCTCACCCCTTCTGAGTGCTTGCCCCAGCAGTGTCTTAAGGAGGCCTCTCAGATTTATTTCTTGCAGTGCCGCATGCTGCAGTACTTCTGCAAGCGAGGCACTTGAAGAGTGGGACGCTGGTATAAAAATTATCCAGGTAGAGATGGTAACCTGGTCCAGAAGTGGGTGCACCAAATCCCACAAAATGTTTGCATTAACTTCCAGTAAGGGGGCATTCTGGGGACTGAATACTGGTGTCCTTCCCTTCATATATCTTAAATTTGTAAGTATGCCCTGATGCACTCTCGCACAGCTTATACATCTTCATGCCATACCTTGCCCTCTTGCTCGGCAGGTACTGGCGGAATTGAAGCCTCCCTTTAAAATGTACCAGGGACTCATCAATAGAAATACACTTCTCAGGGGTCTATGCTTGGGCAAACCGGAAACTGAAATGGTCTAATAGGGGTCTCAGTTTATACAAACGGTCAAAACTGGTGTCATCTTGGGGTGGGCACTGCTTATTATCAGAAGTGAAGTATTACCTCATAACGCATCCTGGACAAGGCCATGCGGTACATCGGGTGTGGTATAACATGTCTGTGCTCCAGTGGGATCTAATAGATGGCTTTTTCAGAAGCCCCATGTTCAAGAGCAGAAGAGCAGTCCCCAGAACTTGAGTCCACCTGTGGGATTGGGTATAAAATGATGTGGGGTTCTTTGTTATATACCGTTGGGAATATAAATTTGTCTGGGACACGATAAACTTTATAAATTCATCCGTGAAAAAGAACTTGAAAAAGTCCATCTCACTGAGCCCTGCTGTATTAAAATTTATCCCTGAGCTGACTGTGTACTCAGGAATTTGGGGCTCGCAATTGTCTGGTGTGGGGGTCCAAATGGGGTCACTTCGCTTGGGGGTTTCAACTGTTGCTGGTCACTTCTCTCAGGGGTTTCAACTGCTGTTGTGGTTGTGGGGCGTCTGCTAGGGGGTCCCTCCTCTTCATCACTGGATGGGGAGGTTGACAAATAAAAGAGAGTCTTGCCATCCGACGAGTCTGTGTCAGAGGCAAGAAACGCATAGGCTTCTTTGGCAGAAAATGACCTTTGGGGCATCTGTATTATTTATGTTCTTAGACACGTGTAAATTGTGTGCTTAGACACGTGTATTGTGTATTATGTATACGGGAAAAAAAAACGTTAGAAAACTTGACAAGAACAAAATAAAAGTATACTTCCCTAACTAGAAGCAATACACTGCTAACTAAAACTTTTTTTTTTTATAGAACGAGTGGCACTAAACCTAACTAGATTATTCCGAACTTCCCTGAAGCTAAACCTAACTACGGTGACGGATTCCTGACACTAAATTCCCTGATGCTATACCTAATGACTCCCTGATACTTACAAACCCTAATACTAGCTGAGATGCTGCAGATAACTAAGTATCTAAACTTTTATATATATATATATATATATATATATATATATCTTTTTTTTTGTTTTTTTGTTTCTATAGAACGAGTGGACTTACCTGACACTAAACCTAACTAGGGCGAGGTTTCCTAACACTAAACCTAAATAGATTTTATGTCAACTTCCCTGACACTAAACCTAAGTACGGTGATGTATACCTAACACCAAACCTAACTACGGTGATGGATGCCTAACACTAAACCTAACTACGGTGACGGATTCCTGACACTAAATTACCTAATGGTATACCTTGATTTTATATGAACTTCCCTGATGCTAAACCTAACCACAGTGATGGATCCCTAACGCTAAATCTAACTACAGTGACGGATTCCCGATGCTAAACCTAACTATGGTGACTGATTCCTGACGCTAAATTCCCTGACGCTACACCTAACTACGCTTTTTGACAGTTCCCTGACACTAACTAACCCTAATACTAAACTAACTAACTAAACTTTTTCTTTTTTTTTCTAATTGTTGTTATTATATTTTATAAAGTTAAATATTCCCCAGGGACCAAGAAATGTGGCCATGAATACGCAAAAGTGGTCAATGATAGAGATCACTGACCAAAAACATGTGTGACGAGGGGAACGCAAGGACAGGAGTGGGAAGTGGATGAAAGGTGGGAAAAGCAAAAAAAAGGATATGTGTTTTTTTTCACTTTCTCGCACTGTCTCACGCACAACCACTCTCAACGACTCTCAAACTCCAACAGAGAGCGGGTGTGGCAGGATCTCAGGTCAGAGCAGGAAATTATGTATGCGATCGCCGCTATTGGTCGGTCGTCACTGACTATCCAATAGTGGCGATCGCGGAGGCAGGACCACCACGATTGGTCCCTGCACACTTTGCTGGGAAGAAGTCAAAGGCTATGTAAACCTTTGAAACGCACATTTTTTTTTTATAAAATGGTGTATCAGTGTGTTTTGTGTAACTTTGTAAATACTTTTTATTAAAAATTATTTTTCTTTTTTGAGATACAGCTGCTCTGTAGTTTCTATACAGACTAGCTGTATCGTTTGCTGTTCACTGAATCCGTCAGTCCCGCGGACCTGACGGGTTTAGTGACAGCAGGTAGGATCACCTGTAAACTATAACATTTAAGTTCTTAGATGTGTGAGATGTGATAGTTTACAGGTCGATCCTGCATGTCAGAGACACGCAGCATCCGCTGTCACGGAACCCATCAGGTCTGCGGGACTGACGGATTCAGTGAATAGCGAACGATACAGCTGCTCTATATAGAGAATTCAGAGCAGCTTTATCTCAAAAAGTTAAAATAATTTTTAATAAAAATTATTAACAAAGTTACACAAAACACACGAATACACCTTTTTATTTAAAAAAATTATTTGCCTTTCAAAGGTTTACATAGCCTTAAAAAACTTCAGTATTTCTGCATAAAATGTGAGATTGAAATTTCCGCAGTACTTATGCTACGTTTGACCTTAGCCCTTTGGTACACCCAGACCTGTTATACGTACATATAATTTTTTTTCACATACTTTCAAAATTTTAATTCACGAGTTATGTCAGCTGTTACTGCAGTAGGACCAGTGAGAGTGTCCACCTGTCTGCAAATTTATTAGAGATTGGAAAGAAATGATACATCTGCTTATAAAACTTTAATTGGCAGGGACGTTCTCGTTAGCCTCTGGTCCAAACGTATGTTTCTAGCGGTTTTCAAGAATGTTGTACTAACGTGTGTGTATTTGTGAAGGAAATACATTTTAATAATAGATAAAAGCAAGCTTAAAGCAACGGAATTTTTGTAAGATTTTTTCTGCTTGACCAAAAGTTAAGTATTTAGCATTTTTATCTTGAAATAATATTTTTCTGACAATCATATAATGACAATTATTGCAAATTTTATTAGTAACATTTCACTATATAGTATCCTTTTTAAAATCTTTATGGACTGTGATGAATCACTACATCACAGCAGTATATAAGCTGAGCCAGGAATATTCTAAAAATGTACATCTTCCTTGCAAAAAGAAAATAAATGTTCACACCTCCGTTAGGCCCGGTACACATCTGTGTTGGAAACTCCGTTAGGGGCCTCCATCGCAGATCTGGCTGGAAATACCATAACAACTTTTTGTTTCTGTTAAGACTAGAGACACCACGATTAAACCCGACCAAACCCATTAAAGTCAAACCCATTAATCAATCATGGGTATTGATGTGCCGTTATTTGATGAGGTATTAAATAAAAGGTTATTACGGAAGATTAGCGCAATTAGAGGAGCTGCACCCATTACATAATATTTGAATTGATAAATAAAATTGTTTTAGTAATAGATTACTACAATTTCGACATAGTAAAGAAAGATTTAAAAGGCTATTGCACTTTACAATATGTCGCTATAGTTGTGTCATGATGCTTTTTACATTTTTTTTTAGATAACCTGTTTTACTATATGTCGTTGTTGTATGTTGTATTTGTTTTGTATGAATATGTACTGTAAATGGGGGTTATAACTGTAAATCAATTTCCCCTTGGAGATAAATAAAGTGTCTATCTATCTATCTATCTATCTATCTATCTATCTATCTATCTATCTATCTATCTATCTATCTATCTATCTATCTAAAGTTGGTTCTGTCGGATGCCGGTGGTGTCCATCATACAGCGGATCTGGCGCTTCAAGTAGTTTTGTTTTACTACTCCTCTGAAGGAGCAGAACAACGGAAAGACCAACGCAGACATGAATGAGGCCTTAGTTAATTTCCGTCAGGCTTCAGTTGCTTCTTGATGATCAGAATAGCAAAACATGGTGCTGTATTGTATTCAGCAAAAAAAAAAAAAAACAACTGATACCTGATGGAATCATGACTGATCCATAATAAGCCAATGGAGAAAAAAATTGATCCATCATAAATGATAATGGCTCCTGTTAAAATGGAAATCATGACTCAAGTGTGAACAGAGCTTAAATTAAAAATCAAGGCTTACATAATAGTCTCTCTTTATATCTGGGTTCCGCAACGGAGTACGAGTAGAATAGGGAAAATAATAGTTTCTTCACATGATAAAAACAAACAGCACCCGACAAAACCTATTGACTTTAATTGGTTCTGTCAGGTTTCTGTCATGGTTTTCATTATTTTTCTGGACAAAAAAACAGAACATGCTGTGGTATTTTCAACAGCAAAGCAACGATATCTGTGGCGGAGGCCTTGTCTGAGCCTCTGATGCAGATGTGAACAGTGCTTCACATTGGTGGTATGTTCAAAATATTAAATTAGCTGATGTTCCCATGTTTTAAAGATATTGCAGCTGGGCCTCTGGGAGTGCTTGTTGCTTCCTACTCTTCAATATTTAGTGCAGGCAGCCTTTGCTTTTCACCCCCTATAAGCTTCAGTAGGTGCGTGTGTGAATAAAATAGAGCGCTAGTGAAGAGATCTGAAATGTATTTGAAATGACCGAATATGTGTAATAAACTTAAATAACTACTTTGGACTTTGTGGTCAAAGGACATGGTAGACCATGCTGCATACTCAACCAATCAAGTCTAGAAATTTCCATTTAACTACCCCCCTGGCTTCAGTATGGTGCTCGTTATATTACTTTCTTCTTATTTCTATCGCCTGTTAGTTTGTACCTTGTCTGTGAACTGTCACGTAGGGTTCATGGACCCACTGGGCCGTACCGCCTTGGCAGTATGGCAACAGGCCGCAGGTCACAGTCTATAATTTGTATAGGGTATCTGTGGCAGCTTGGACAGTAGCAAGGCAGACTGGCCTGGGACGAGGCAGCAGGTAGATGTCAGGCGTGGAGTAGCAGGACAGGCGTAGAATACAGCACAGCACGACTACAGCACAGCACGGCACTTGACCAGGATAGCACAGGATACAGGAATAGGGAACACTGGGAACTTCATAGGAAACCATTTCCTTAGACAATCTAGGATACTACAAACAATGCTCAGGCTTCGAAGCAAGGGGCTGGGCCCTTCTTATAGTCCAGCGCACTCATGGGCTGATTACACAGCCGAGGTGTGTGGAAGTGGCTTGTCCTCGCTATTGATTATTGAGTCAAACTTAGTATTGTACTGTATGTTGACAACTTTTGTATCTTGTATCTTTTTGTAAAATTTGACTTCGGATTTGATTGGTTGCTATGTGCCTCTCTAATTCGATTGGTTGCTATGGGCCTCTCTAATCGCCTCATATATGTAAATATTCCTTTCCACCATTGTAGAAGCTCAGAACATTTTAGGTCACAACATGAATACAACCTTAACAAGCAAAGAAAACAGAGATGTAGAGGCCTTGTGATCAGTGTTTATCATTCATAGACTCAGATTAGGGATCATGCACCACGTGACACGTTGGAAAGCCCAGGGATGTAGAAGCATTAAATAAAACGTAAAGGTCAGAACAACCTGTCCCTGAAAGCTTAGAGATTATAACAAATACACTAAATATACCTCTTATTATAATTAAAAACAATCGTGTACTGCCTGAATAAATGTCATCACCTTGTGAAATCAGATATCAGCCTCCAGCATCTTGTGTCATTTACTGGAGTCCGAAAAATAATCTTATTCCTCCTATTAAGACATTGCTATATAATATATTTATTACATACATATATTATAACAAATATAGTGGAACAGTGTAAGCTCCCAGCTCATGAATATCTGGACCCTGGGACTCACTGAGCTCACATTTACATCTACCTGTTAGGCCGCATTCACACAAGCGTGATTCTCGTCCATGTGCTGCGCATGGAAAACACGCACAGCACACGGACCCATTGATTTCAATGGGGTCGTTCACACATGTGTGAGTTTTGATGCAGCGTGTGTCTACTGCGTGAAACTCACTGCATGTCCTATATTGGTGCGTTATCACGCACCTACGCGCCCATTGAAGTCAATGGGTGCATGAAAACGACGCACCGCACACGATGCACATCTGTGTGCAGGGCGTGATTTGTTCATAAATTCGTTTGAATTTTTTTTTAAAACAAATAAGATGTGCTTTGCGAGTGCGTGATAAATGCATGTCACTCGCAAAGCACACTGATGCATAACGTGCTTTTTCATGCACGTGAATCTGATATGCTCGTGTGAAGGTAGCCTTAGAGTGTGGGGGAGAATTCCCAGTACTTGTCGTTTTTTTTGGGCGCTGTGTCTTTAAATACGTGCTTTCATCTAATATCGTGATACCAGAGGAGGACTTGTTATGTTTTCTTAGGTTCTTTGCACTGGAATGTTATTTTGTTTTTGCAGGTCTGGGGAATAATGGTTGGCTCGCTGTGTACTAAGTTGTTTAGCGCCGGGATAAACGGCCAGGACGCCATCTTAGGCTAAGTCCACATCTCGTTTTGAGCACACATTTGTGGTATAAGACGACGTATATGTTTTTAAAGTTACAAAAATGTATGCATTTGTAACATACGCTTACGTTTTTTTGTAGTATACGTTGTGTACATTTTTATACGTTTGTATCTGTTCTTACTTCTAAAAACGTATAAGGTTTTTTTGTTCTTGAGCTAAATCAAACGTTGTAAAGACAAATTTCCCATATATTGTGGCAAAAATGTATACGTTTTCCGCATGCAAACGTAGGGTTTAACCCCTTCAGGACTGAGCCTGTTTTGGCCTAGAGGTCGAATACGATTTTTTCAACTCTGACATGTGTTACCTTATGTACTAATAACTTGGGAATGCTTTTACCTATCCAAGTGATTCTGAGCTTGTTTTCTCGTGACATATTGTACTTTGTTAGTAAAAAAAATTTGGTCGATAAATTCAATATTTATGTGCCGGGCCGGCCTTAGGTTGGATGGCGCCCTGTGCGGGATTTTCTATTGCTGCCCTCCACAAACCAAAAAAATTAACCACATATATATATATATATATATAGACACGCACATACTGGAACATATATACTATACATACATAGAGGCACATATTTAGACATACAGGCAAATATACATACATATATATACGGACACACAAACACACACACACACACACACACACACACACACACACACACACACACACACACACACACACACACGAGGCATGTATACACACATATCCAAATATACATATACAAATACATAAAAGTAAATATATGGACATACACGCCCAAATAAACCCAAACAGGCACATATATACAGAGAAGATAGTTACCTGCAGTCCTATGTAACACCACACCACAGAGAGTTGTGGTAAATGATTCCTACTCTGAATGGTCCCCAGTTATAAGTGGTGTACCACAGGGTTCAGTGCTGGGACCACTATTATTCAACTTATTTATTAATGATATAGAAGATGGAATTAATAGCACTATTTCTATTTTTGCAGATGACACCAAGCTATGTAATATAGTTCAGACTATGGAAGATGTTCGTGAATTGCATTCTGATTTGAACACACTAAGTGTTTTGGCGTCCACTTGGCAAATTAAGTTTAATGTAGATAAATGTAAAGTTATGCACCTGGGTACAAACAACCTGCATGCATCATATGTCCTAGGGGGAGCTACACTGGGGGAGTCACTTGTTGAGAAGGATCTGGGTGTACTTGTAAATCATAAACTAAATAGCAGCATGCAATGTCAATCAGCTGCTTCAAAGGCCTGCAAGATATTATCGTGTATTAAAAGAGGCATGGACTCACGGGACAGGGATGTCATATTACCACTTTACAAAGCATTAGTGAGGCCTCATCTAGAATATGCAGTTCAGTTCTGGGCTCCAGTTCATAGAAAGGATGCCCTGGAGTTAGAAAAAATACAAAGAAGAGCAACGAAGCTAATAAGGGGCATGGAGAATCTAAGTTATGAGGAAAGATTAAAAGAATTAAACCTATTTAGCCTTGAAAAAAGACAACTAATGGGGGACATGATTAATTTATATAAATATATTAATGGCACATACAAAAAATATGGTGAAATCCTGTTCCATGTAAAACCCGCTCAAAAAACAAGCGGGCACTCCCTCCGTCTGGAAAAAGAAAGGTTCAACCTGCAGAGGCGACAAGTCTTCTTTACTGTGAGAACTGTGAATCTATGGAATAGTCTACCGCAGGAGCAGTCACAGCAGGGACAGTAGATGGCTTTAAAAAAGATAATTTCCTAGATCAAAAAAATATTAGCTCCTATGTGTAGATATTTTTTACTTCCCCTTTCCCATCCCTTGGTTGAACTTAATGGACATGTGTCTTTTTTCAACCGTACAAACTATGTAACTATGTAAATATGTAACACAGTGATAACTATCTGAGTACAGATAATGTAGTAGATGTTACCTGCAGTCCTATGTAACACCATAGATACACAGTGATAACTCTCTGTGTACAGATAATGCAGTAGATGTTACCTGCAGTCCTATGTAACCCCACATATAACACAGTGATAACTCTGAGTACAGATAATGTAGTATATTCACACACAGAAATATATACACCTACAGATACATATCTAGGCACTTAGACCCACAAATACACACACACACACACACACACCTGCAATCCTAATTAACACCACAGATAACACACAGTGATAACTCTCTGATTACAGATAATGTATTAGTGTTACCTGCAGTCCTACGTAACACCGCAGATAACACACATAGTGATAACTCTTTGATTACAGATAATGTATTAGTGTTACCTGCAGTCCTACGTAACACCGCAGATAACAGACATAGTGATAACTCTCTAATAACAGATAATGCATTAGTGTTACCTGCAGTCCTACGTAACACCTCAGATAACACAGTGATAACTCTCTGATTACAGATAACGTATTAGTGTTACCTGCAGTCCTACGTAACACCGCAGATAACGCACAGTGGCACATGCAATATTGTTGGAATGCACATCCGCCATACATACACGGATAGTGTTAAGAGGTTAAAGGGATTGTCCGGGTTTAAACTTTTTATGTGGCAGCAGGAGAGGAGGGCTTCAAATAAAAAAGCAACCCATACTTACCTGGGCCGGCATCAGCACCCGGCGAACCCAGGCAAGTGTCGGGCCCACTACCCTTGGGGGGCCCACTCGGCCGCCGGGTGCTGATGCTGCCGTCATCACGGCATTACTGTCCATATATGGACAGTGACGTCAGGAGAAGAGGAGGAGTCCCAGGTAGAGCGCTAGAAGCGGCCCTGCTCTGGGTCTCCGTCTCTGGGGAAACCCCTGACATCACTGTCCATATATGGACAGTGATGTCAGGAGCAGAGCAGGAGTCCCGGGGCAGAGTACTAGTAGTGCTCTGCCCGGGACTATGGCTCTGGGGCTGCCTCGGAAAACACTGTCCATATATGGACAGTGACGTGAGGGGCTGCTCCTGAAGCGTAATCCCCACCCAGAGTGTCGGAAATGATCTGGCTGGGGATTCCACTGCTAGAGGGAACCCCAAAGGTGCCACCTACAGGGAGGGTGGCTGTGTGGCACTACCAGGGAGGGTGGCTGTGTGGAACTACCAGGGAGGGGGCTGTGGGGCACTATCTGGGAGGAGGATGCTGTGTGGCACTATCTGGGAGGAGGGGGCTGTGTGGCACTACCTGGGTTTAGGGGGCTGTGTGGCACTATCTGGGAGGGGGCTGTGTGGCACTATCTACAGAGGGTGCTAAACTTATGGGGGTACAAACTGGGGGCCTATCTTCTATATGAGGGCATAAACAGGGCTTAACGTCTATATGGGGGCACAATGACGTTTTCTGCCATTTTACTGCCGCTGTGAGTTCCCCCACAGAGGGGCCTACTAAGTTTTGTGTCGCCCAATGACCCACATAAACCTCTAGCCGGCCCTGGTACTAACTTCTCTCCTCCCAGACGTTCCTGTGCTGGGTGCTTCAGTCATCTCTGTTCTGTGTGAACACAGAGTGCTGCAGCGGTGAAATCCCATCGACAGTACATCACCGCCGCAGCTAATTATTGGTCTCAGCTGAACACCGCTGAGGCTATTAATAGGCTGCAGCGGACATGTACGGTCAACATGATGTCAGCGCTATATACGAACAAAGAACAGATCTTACTGGAGCCCCCAGCACAGGAACGTCTGGGGAGGAGAGAGGTAAGTATAAGTTCTTATTTTTATTTTAACTCCTGCTGCTTCAACAAAATGTTTAGTTTGTATTCCGGGCAACCACTTTAACCCCTTTAGGACACAGCCTGTTTTGGCCTTCAGGACACAGCCTATTTTTTCAAATCTGACATGTGTCACTTTATGTGGTAATAACTCCGGAATGCTTTTACCTATCCAAGCGATTCTGAGATTGTTTTCTCGTGACATATTGTACTTTATGTTAGTGAAAAAATTTGGTCGATAAATTCAATATTTATTTGTGAAAAACTTCAAATTTTAGCAAAAATTTGCAAAAATTTGCATTTTTCTAAACTTAAATGTATTTGCTTGTGAAACAGATAGTAATACCACACAAAATAGTTACTAGTTACCATTTCCTATATGTCTACTTTATGTTTGCATCATTTTTTTTCACGTACTTTTATTTTTCGAGGACGTTACGAGGCTTAGAACTTTAGCAGCAATTTCTCATATTTTCAATAAAATTTCAAAAGGCTATTTTTTCAGGGACCAGTTCAGTTCTGAAGTTGCTTTGAGGGCCTTATATATTAGAAAGTCCCCATAAATCACCCCATTTTGAAAACTGTACCCCTCAAGGTATTCAAAACCACATTCAGAAAATATTTTAACCCTTTAGGCGTTTCACAGGAATTAAGGCAAAGTAGAGGTGAAATTTACAAATTTCATTTTTTTTGCCGAAATTCATTTGTAATAAAAAAAAATCTGTAACACAGAAGGTTTTACCAGAGAAACGCATATATATATTTTTGTTTATTAACTTTTTTTTTTACTTTTTACACTTTCTTTTTTTGACCTGCAGCTCTGATCGCTGCTAGAATACATTATACTACCTAGGTAGTGTAATGTATTCCAACTGTCAGTGTGACGTCACAGTCACTCTGACAGTTGGTCTACGAGGATCAGCAGAGGCTAATCCTCATAGGCTGACATACATGGCAGACCTGGGGGCCGTTGTCTGGCCCCCAGGTGCCATCACAAGCATCAGAAGCCCCCACGATTGCATGGGGGCTGCTGATGCGCTACAAACCCGCTACATGCGGAGATCGCAATCGAGCCCCGCATGTAACGGGTTAATTGCCGAAATCAGCGGCGATGAGCCGCTGATCGGCAACACTGGAGAGTGTCAGCTGTCGGGGACAGCTGATCTCCAAGTTCCCGATGCACACTGTCGCCGACAGTGTGCATCGGGAACGGCACAGTGACTTTCTGTCACTCTGACAGGAAGCCTATCAGGACCAGCCGAAGGTTGGTCCTGATGGGCTTCTGTCCATGGCAGACCCGGAAGCCATTGTTTGGCTTCCGTTTGCCATACTAACTATCGGCAGACCCCGCGATTTCGGACGGGGGTCTGCCGATATGTTAGAAACCCCTAATATTCGGCGATTGCACCCGATCGCCGAATTTAAGGGGTTAATGCGCCGAAATCAGCGGCAAAGGACCGCTGGCCGGCAAGAGGGGAGTGTCAGCTGTCGGCGACAGCTGACCTCCTGGTTCCCGGTGCACACTGTCGCCGACAGTGTGCACCGGGATTAACTCAGTAACTGTACGTCCTCGTGCGGGAAGTAACTTCCTGCAACGACGTACAGTTACGTCCTGGTGCGGATAGGGGTTAAAGGCTATGCACACCTTTGAAATCATGTTGTTTTTTGTTTTGTTTTTTTTTTAAATAATCAGTGTGTTTTGTGCAACTTTCTAAATAAATACTTTTTATTAAAAACTATTTTTACTTTTTGAGATACAGCTGCTTTGTATTTTGTATACAGAGCAGCCGTATCTAGCGCTGGGACCTGAATCTGTCAGGTCAGTGGGACTGACGGGTTCAGTGTCAGCAGGTCCTGTGTCTCTGACATGGTTTCCGTTTGTTTACATTTGTTTCAGTCAGGGCTCCGTTCTGATGGACAGCTCAGATGGAATGCCAGAATGGAGCCCTTCAGCAGATGTGAATAAAGCCTTAAATGTAATTACAAAGTTGCACCAAACACACTGAGGGGACGTTCAGATGTGGCGGAATTGCTGTGGAATTCCGCCGTGGACAGTCCGCAGTGGAAAATACGCAGCAGACAGTTTGTTCTTTGGTTTCAACACCTTTAACTTCGTGCAGATGTTTCGGAAAACTCCGCTGCGAAACATAGGCTGCGGAGCGGAATTTTCAGACCGCAGCATGCACTGTCTGTTGCGGACTTGTTGCAGAATTTCCCCATTGACTTCAATGAGGTTTCAAAATTACGCGATGAAATCCGCAGATGTAATGTATGTTGCGGATTTGCTGTGTGTTGCGTTGCGGATTTCTTTCAGGAACAGGATATTTCATCATTCTGATGAGGAAGAGAAAACCTCTATTTTCGCCTTCCAGGCTTATTACATGAACACAGAGCTATTACCATGGCCAGATATAGGCGAATGGATATAGAAGTGTCCACTCTTATTAACCTTGTAAGTAACTTTACATGTTTATGTCATGTTTTCACTAGTTTACTTGTATGTATGATGTCTGAATAGCAGCATCTGAAGTATGTAA
The DNA here is from genome assembly GCF_050947455.1 of Rhinoderma darwinii. NCBI lineage: Eukaryota > Metazoa > Chordata > Amphibia > Anura > Rhinodermatidae > Rhinoderma > Rhinoderma darwinii. Next base: position 566,755,978 of record NC_134687.1, on the reverse strand, counting down.
ACGTAATAGCAAAGATAAACATATAACATATATAACATTATTCATAAGTACAAACCAAACTTCAATATGCACTGTCTATTTGTTTTTCAGGTACATAACCATCCCGAATTGTGGGACACCTCCAGTGCAGGGTATAGTGAGCGCAACACACGGGATCAAGGCTGGACCTATGTGTGTCGAGGTCTATACCCAGACTGGGATGGAATGTTTGAAAGAGAGCAGGGTGTGATCTGAACCTGAATCCGCAACGACAAATTCGCAGCATTTTACCTAACATTTTAGCCAAATCCGCAACGGAATCCGCAACGCGGATTATGTGCGGCATTGATGCGGACAGTGCAGCAATTCCGCCACGTCTGAACATGCCCTGATTTTTATTTAAATTTAAAAAAAAAAGATTTCAAAGGTGTAGCTTTTCACGTAATCTGAACAGGGTTTAAAAAGGCAACAAATGGTAAATGTGCACTATGAAGGCATTGAGTTCTGTGCCCTTTTGACATTTATTAGCAATTTAGTGCCTTTCAGTTCCACCATGGTGCCCATTTGCCACTTATTGCCCCTTTAGCGTCCTTCTGTTTGGTGGCCTCTTGATGCCCATTTGCCATTTACTGCCCCTGTAGCCTTTAGCATCTTTTGTCACAGAGCAATAAAGGTGCAACAAAATGGCAAATGGGCATAAAGGGGGCACTGAATAGAAGGACACTAAAGGGGCAATAAATGGCAAATGGGCACGAAGGTGGCACTGAATCCTCTGTCCATTTGCCATTATTGCCCTTTTTAGAACCCCATCAGTTCCCCCATTCAAACAAAGTCCAGTCAGTGACTTGCCTGCTGGGCTTCTGGCAAACACTGCCTGCTGGAGCTGGAGCCACCCTGGAGAAAACGTTCCCTCGGTGTCCTCACCAGCCCTGGAAACGCACAGGAAGCGCGATGTCTCCTCCCTGTCTTGCATCCTGAATGATGTCATCAAGCCTGCCTCATCATTCAGGACGCAGGACAGGGTGAGCGGATGAGCGGTGGCCAGGGCGCGGGGCAGCCAGTATTGAGGTCGGTGCAGTAAGTGAGTGGCACCTGACCCGCTGGCGCCCTGAGTAGTGGCCTTGGCATGGGGCATGCACACCCAGTGGCGCCCCCCTTACAGTGCGGCGGGCGGCGCCCTGTGCGACCACACTGGTCGCACGTACCTAAGGCCGGCGATGTTTATGTGTGAAAAACACCAACATTTTTAGAAAATTTGCATTTGCATTCTTCTAAATTTAAATGTATCTGCTTTTAAGACAGACAGTAGTACCACACAAAATAGTTACTATTTCATATATCCCATATGTCTACTTTATATTTGCATCAATTTTTGAACGTCCTTTTATTTTTCAAGGACGTTACAAGGCTTAGGACTTTAGCAGCAATTTATCATATTTTCAAGAAAATTTCAATAGGCTACTTTTTTTTAGGGACCAGTTCCGGTCTGAGGTGGCTTTGAAAGCCTTACATATTAGAAAGTCCCCATAAATCACCCTATTTTGAAAACTGTACCCTTGAAAGTATCCAAAACAGCATTCAGAAAGTGCTTTAACCCTTTAGGCACTTCTCAGGAATTAAAGAAAAGTAGAGGTGAAATTTACAAATTCCATTTTTTTTTGCCAAAATTCAATTGTAATACAGTTTTTTCTGTAAGGCTGGGTTCACACGACCTATTTTCAGACGTAAACGAGGCGTATTATGCCTCGTTTTACGTCTGAAAATAGGGCTACAATACGTTGGCAAACATCTGCCCATTCATTTGAATGGGTTTGCCGACGTATTGTGCAGACGACCTGTAATTTACGCGTCGTCGTTTGACAGCTGTCAAACGACGACGTGTAAATGGACTGCCTCGGCAAAGAAGTGCAGGGCACTTCTTTGCCACGTAATTTGAGCTGTTCTTCATTGAACTCAATGAAGCACAGCTCAAGATTTACGAGCGTCTCAGATGGCTCGCAAAATGCGAGGGGGGGCATTTACGTGTGAAACGAGACAGCTGTTTTCTCTTGAAAACAGTCTGTCTTTTCACACGTAAATGACAGCTAGCGTGTGCACATACCCTAACACAGAAGGTTTTAGACAAGAAGTGCACTCGATATATATTGCCCAGATTGAGCAGTTTTTATAAATATCCCACATGTGGCCCTAGTGTCCTAATGAACTGAAACACCGGCCTCAGAAGCAAAGGTGCACCTAATGAATTTTGGGGCCTCCTTTATTTTTAAAATATATTTTGGGCACCATGTCAGGTTTAAAGAGGTCTTGTGGTGCCAAAACAGTAAAAAAAAAAAAGTGACCCCCACAGTTTTTTGCTAAACGTATTTGAATTAATCTGTAAAGATGAAAAAACGTAGAAATGTTTAATTTTTACAAGGAATAAAGGAGAAAACACACCGCAGCATTTGTAATTTCTCCCAATTACGACAATGCGCCATATGTGGTAATAAACTGCTGTTTGGACCCACAGCAGGGCTTTTAACCCTTTCAAGACCGAGCTCATTTTGACCTTCATGACAAGCCCCATTTTCTCAAATATGACATGTGTCAATTTATGTGTTAATAACTCTGGAATGCTTTTGCCTATCCAAGCGATTCTGATATTGTTTTCTCGTGACATATTGTACTTTATGTTAGTGGAAAAATTTGATCAATAAATTCATTGCTTATTTGTGAAAAACACCAAAATTTTGAGAAAATTTGCAAAAATTATGATTTTTCTCATTTTAAATGTATCGGCTTGTAAAACAGATAGTAATACCACACAAAATAGTTACTATTTTACATATTCCAGATGTCTACTTTATATTTGCATTGTTTTTTGAACATTATTTTATTTTTCTAGGACGTTACACGGCTTAGAACTTTAGCAGCAATTTCTCACATATTCAAGAAAATTTCAAAAGGCTATTTTTACAGGGGCCAGTTCAGTTCTGAAGTGGCTTTGAGGGCCTTATGTACTAGATAGACCCCATAAATCACCCCATATTAAAAACTGCACCCCTCAAAGTATTCAAAACAGCATTCAGAAAGTTTCTTAACCCTTTAGGCGCTTCACAGGAATTAAAGCAATGTACAGGTGAAATTTACAAATTTTATTTTTTTTGCTGAAATTCATTTGTAATAAAATAAATTCTGTAATACAGAGGGTTTTACCAGAGAAACGCAACTCAATGTTTATTCCCCAGATTCTGCAGTTTTTAGAAATATCCCACATGTGGCCCTAGTGCGGTAATGGACTGAAGCACAGGCCTCAGAAGCAAAGGAGCACCTAGTGGATTTTGGGGCCTCCTTGTTTTAGAATATATTTTAGGCACCATGTCAGGTTTGAAGAGGTCTTGTGGTGCCAAAACAGTGGAAATTCCCCAAAAGTGAGACGGTTTTGGAAACTACACACCTCAAGGAATTTATCTAGGGGTACAGTTAGCATCTTGACCCAACAGGTCTTTTGCTATATTTATTGGAGTATGTCTGTGAAAGTGAAAATCTACTTTTTTTCCTGAAAAAATATAAAAAAGGAATAAAGATTAAAAAGCACCCCAAAACTTGTAAAGCTACTTCTCCCGATTACGCCAATACCCCATATGTGGTACTAAACTGCTGTTTGGACCCACGGCAGAGCTCAGAAGGGAAGGAGCGCCATTTGGATTTTGAAGTGCAGATTTTGCTGGATTGGTTTTCAGTGCCATGTTGCGTTTGCAACGCCCTGGAAGGAGCAAAACAGTGGAAGCCCCCCAAAACTGACCCCATTTTGAAGACTACACCCCTCAAGGAATTTTTCTAGGGATATAGTTAGCATTTTGACCCCACAGGTTTTTTGCTGAATTTAGTGGAATTAGGCCGTGAAAATTAAAATCTTTTTTTCTGAAAAAACATAGAAATGTTTAATTTTTACAATGAATAAAGTAGAAAAATCACCCCAAAATTTGTAAAGCAATTTGTCCTGATTTCAGCAATACTCCATATGTGGTAATAAACTGCTGTTTGGACACACGGCAGGACTCAGAAGGGAAGGAACAATATTTGGCTTTTGGAGCTCAAATTTAGCTGGAATGGTTTTCGGGTATCATGTCGCATATGCAAAGCCCCTGAGGTACCAAAACAGTGGAAACCTCCCAAAAGTCCCGTCAGGGGACTGGAATGAGCGATCATTAGGTCGCTGGTACAATACACTGCAATACTAATGTATTGCAGTATAATGTCATTTTACAGGCTCCTGTAACAGCGCGATCGCTGTTCCTGTCCGTTAGTCCCGGGTGTCAGCTGTAATACACAGCTGACACCTGCAGAATATGGAGCAGGCGCAGCGCGTGAGCCCGCTCCATATATAACCCCTCGCACCACGACATGCTATTAAGTCGTGGTGCGCGAAGGCGTTAATGCACAGCGGATGGTGCAAATTGAAAATTTACATTTTCCACTGATATGCCATTTTAATGCACAATACGTTGTGCCCAGTTTGTGCCACTGAAGACAAATACCTCATACAATGTTGAGAGGGTTCTCCCGGATATAAAATATCATATATGTGGACGTGAGATGGTGTTTGGGCACGCTGTGGGGCTCAGAAGGGAGGGAACGCCATTTGGCTTTTGGAGCGCAGATTTTGCTTGGTAACCGTTCTGTTTGGGGTTTTGCTGGTATTTCAGCTATGATGTGGGGGTATATGTAACCTGTGCGGAGAACATCAGGACATAATAAGAGGGTATAATAATGGGGTACATAAATAATAATCCGCAGATATGTGGCCGGTGTCGCACTGATAAATGGTCGCCCGATCTCATCTGCTTTTGGAACACTCTGCACATTTTGCATCGCCATATTCTGAGAGCCAGAACTTTTTTATTTTTTCTCCAACGGAGCCGTGTGAGGGATTATTTGTTGCGGGACAATCTGTACTTTTCATTGGTACCATTTTAGGGTACATGTGATTTTTTTTATCACTTTTTATTAGATTTTTTTTTGGCAAGCAAAGTGACAAAGAAACATAAATTCTGACAATGTTTTTTGTATTTTTTTTTTTGACAGTGTTCACCGTGCGGTATAAATGACATTTTACTTTATTCTGCGGGTCGGTACGATTACGGCGATACCAGATGTATATAGGTTTTTTATGTTTTGTGGAGATTGCGCAATAAAATCACTTTTCTATAAAATTATTTATTTTTTGTGTCACCGTATTCTGAGAGACATAATTTTTTATTTTTCCGTCAAAAAAGTGGTGTAAGGGTTTGTTTTTTACGGGACGGGTTGTAGTTTTTATTGGTACTATTTTGGGGTACATGCGACTTTTTGATCACATTTTATTCTATATTTTGGGAGGGTTGATGACCAAAAAATAGTGATTCTGACATTGTTTTTTAATTATTTTTTTTGCGCTGTTCACCGTGCGGGAAAAATAATATTATAGTTTTATAGTTTGGGTCGTTATGAATGCGGTGATACCAAATATGTGTACTTTTTTTAACATTTTCATTTTTTTCCTATAATAAAAGACTTATTATAGGAAAAAAAGCATTTTTTGTTTTTGTAACTTTTATAACTTGTTTTTACAATTTTATAAAACATTTTTATTACTTTATTTTTTACTTGAAGACTGGCAGCACTGATCGCTGCTATAATACATTACACTACCTACTAGGTAGTGTAACGTATTATAAACTGTCAGTGTGACGCTGAGGGTATGTTCAGACGGCGGGGGTCCGTAACGGCTGAAATTACGGGGATGTTTCAGCCTGAAAACATCCCCGTAATTTCAGCCGTACCGGCATGTGCAGGCGCTTGAACGCCGCGTCAATTACGGCCGTAGTTAGCGCTGCTATTCATTGGAGTCAATGAATAGCGGCTCCAATTACGGCCAAAGAAGTGACAGGTCACTTCTTCTACGCGGGCGTCTATTTACGCGCCGTCATTTGACAGCGGCGCGTAAATATACGCCTCGTGTGAACAGACAAACGTCTGCCCATTGCTTTCAATGGGCAGATGTTTGTCAGCGCTATTGAGGCGCTATTTTCGGGCGTAATTCGGGGCAAAAACGCCCGATTTACGTCCGTAAATAGGCCGTGTGAACATACCCTGAGAGTCACACTGACAGGAAGCTTATGAGGACCTGCCTCCGGCTGGTTCTCATAGGCTGCTGTGCATGGCAGACCCGGGGGCCGTTGTATGGCCTCCGGTTCTGCTTTATAACCGACTGCAGCACCCGCAATCGGTCCCCGGGTAAGTTTGTTGTAGCAACAAACTTTCCAGTTTGTTGAAGCAACAAACTTTCCAGTTCGTTGCTACAACACACTTTCCCTGCGATCACATGACCGGGACCTGAACTAATCAGGTCCCGATCATATCTCCGGGACCAGAGGCAGGTGATAACAGCGCGATCCGGGTGTCAGCGCTACTCTGAGACACCCGGATCGTGCTTTTAACACCCACCGTGAATTCACGTCGGCACTGCACAGAGCCCAGCAAGTGCCGACGTGAATATACAGTGGGCGGTCGGGAAGCGGTTAAGGGAAGGAACGCTATTTGGTTTTCGAAGCTCAAATTTAGCTGAAATGGTTTTCGGGTGCCATGTTGCATTTGCAAAGCCCCTAAGGTACCAAAACAGTGGAAACCCCCCAAAAGTGACCCCATTTTGGAAACTACACCACTTAAGGAAACTATTTAGGGTCCCCACAGGTCTTTTGCAGAATTTATTAGAATTAGGCCATGAAAATGAAAATCAACATTATTTCCATTAAAATGTAGAATTTGTTTTATTTTCACAATGAATAAAGGAGGAAAAAGCACCCCAACATTTGCAAAGCTATTTCTCCCGTGTACGGCAATACCCCACATGTGGTCATAAATGTTTATTTATTAGAAATTAATTAACCTTTTCTGGACTTTTTTTATTTTAGTTTTTCACTCCCCGCCTTCCAAGAGCCATAACTTTTTTATTTCTCCACCAGTAGTGTGGTGTGAAGGCTTATTTCTTGCGGGAGGAGTTGTATTTTCTATTGACACCATTTAAAGTACCATTTAATGTACTGGAAATAAAATTCTTTGGAGGCTAAAATGGCGGATGGTGCGGAGTGAAAATTAAAATTTTCCACTAATATGCCATTTTAGTGCACAATATGTTGTGCCCAGTTAGTGCCATGGAAGACATATACCTCATAAAATATTAATTGGGTTCCCCCGGGTATGGCGTTTCCATATATGTAATGTCTGATATTGTTTGTTTCATGTCCCCTCTAAATTGTAAAGTGCTGCGTAATATGTTGGCGCTATATAAATAAAGATTATTATTATTATTATTATTATTATGTGGATGTAAACTGCTGTTCGGGCACACTGTAGGGCTTAGAAGGGAGGGAGGGAGAGGCATTTGGCTTTTGGAGAGCAGATTTAGCTTGGCAGTTGTTTTGTTTGGAGTTTTAGGCCACGTTCAGACGTGGCGGAGTTGCTGTTGAATTCCGCTGCGGATAGTCCGCAGTAGAATTCTGCAGCAGCCGTTTTTTACATTTGTTTCTATACATTTTTAGGAAACTTAGTTCAGACATTGCGGGAAAATAACTGTGCGGAAATCAGGCTGCGGTGCAGAATTTTCCCTCCGCAGCAAGCATATTATGTTGCAGAGAAGCAGCGGAATTTCACTGCGGATTTCAGCCTTTGCAATGCAAAAACCGAAATCTGTGGCAAGTCCACTGTGATATCTCCAACGTCTGAATTACCTGTCAAATATGCAAATGTTGCTGCAGATTCGTTGTGTAATTGCCTTGAATCTGCAGCAACATTTGCAGTGGAAAAATTATGCCACGTATGAACGTGGCCTTATTGGTATTTCAGTTTATAATGTGGGGGCATATCTAATCTGTGCGGATTACATCAGGGCATGATAAGAGGGTATAATAATGCGGTAAATAAATAATGCGCAGGTATGTGGCCGGTGTCGCACTGGTAAATGGTGCCAGATCTTATCCGCTTTTGGAACACTCTGAACATTCTGCATCGCTATAGTCTGAGAGCCATAACTTTATTTTTTTCTTCACCAGAGCCGTGAGAGGGCTTATTTGTTGTGGGACGATCTGTGGTTTTCATTGGTACCATTTTGGGGTACATGCGTTTATTTTTATCACTTTTTATTCCATTTTTTGGCAAACAAGGTGACTAAAAACCATAAATTCAGTTTTTTATTCAGTTTTTCTTTACGGCGTTCAAAGTGGGCTTTAAATTAAAATCTTACTTTATTCTGCGGGTCGATAGGATTACGGCGATACCATATGTATATAGTTTTTTTATATTTTGCAGAGTTTGAGCAATAAAATCAAGTTTTTTATAAAATTATATTTTGAGAACCATAACTTTTTTATTTTTCAGTCAAAAAAGCTGTGTAAGTGCTTTTTTTTCGGGGAGGGGTTGTAGTTTTTATGGGTACTATTTTGGGGTACCTGCGACTTTTTATCACTTTTTATTGTATATTTTGGGAGGGGTGGTGACCAAAAAATAGTGATTGTGGCACTGTTTTTTTTACTTTTTTTTTTGCGGTGTTCTGCATGCGGGAATAACTTTATAGATTTATAGTTGGGGTCATTACGAACACGATGATACCAAATATGTGTACTTTGTTTAACTTGTTCATTTTTTTTCTATAATAAAAGATTTATTATAGGAAAAAAAAATGTTTTTGTTTATGTAACTTATAACTTTTAGATTTAAACTTTTCTAAAACATTTTTATTAACTTATTCATACTTTTTTTTACTTGTCCCACTAGGGGACTACGAGACTTGCAGCTCTGATAGCTGCTAGAATACATTACACTACCTATGTAGTGTAATGTATTCTAACTGTCATCGTGACAGTCACTCTGACAGGAAGCCTATGAGGACCAGCCTCCAGTCCTCCGGTTGCCATGGCAACCATCGCCAGCCACCGTGATTTCATGTGGGGGCTGCCAATCTGCTCTAAACTCTTAAAATGCGGCAATCATAATCGACCGCCACATCTAAGGGGTTAACTGCCGAAATCGGTGCGCGATGGGCCGCTGATCGGCAACGGGGAGAGCAGGGCAGACACCATGCACAGTTAACCGCCACTGTCAAGGTACAGACGTAACTTCACGTCAAGGTGGGCAAAGTTACTGCTCACCTTGACGTGCAGTTACATCAATGTGCGGGAAGGGGTTAAGATTGCATACGTCGTCCATACGCCGCCATTGACTTCAATACAAATAAAAACGTATACGTGTGGTATACGTTTTGGAAAAGTACTGAAAAGCGTAGTAGACTACGCTTTTCAGGAAATGGAAAAAAAATAGCATAGAACGTAAGCACACAAAACGTATGCACAAACTACACTATTAGGGCGTCCGTCCTGACCATATAGATCAATGTGCACGCTGGGGTACGCGTTTTGACACGAGATGTGAACTTAGCCTTAGTTAGACTTCTGCCTTTTCATATCAGTAGAGCAGGGCTTTATAGGAGCCGGTAAAAAATACAATATACTGCAATACATAAGTATTGCAGTATATTCTGCCAGCAATCCAACAATCAGTGGTTCAACTCCCCTAGGGGGATTAGTAAAAAAACTGTTAAATATAGTTTTTTTAATGTACAAAAAAATATTAAAAGTAAGAAAAAAAAAACTTTTTCCATTCTTACCCTAATGTGTAAATGTAAAGAAAAATGTAAAAAATTAACATAACTGGTATCGCCGTGTTAGTAAACGTCAAAACTATTCTAATCTAACGTTATTTAACTCACACGGTAAAGTCTGTAAAATACGTAAAAACTGCAGAATTTTCAGCTTCACAATCAAATGTAATAACAAGTGATCAAAAAGTACTACAAAGTGGTTTTAAAAAAACTACAGGTCGCCCTACATAAAACAAGCACTCACACCGCTCAATTAACACTAAAAAATAAAAAAGTTATGGCTCTCAAAATATGGCGTCACAATATATGTATTTTTTCTTTGTAAAAGTGGTAAAACATAAAAAAAGCTATAAAAATGTGGTATCGCCGTAATCACATCGACCCATAGAATAAAAGTATCATATGGTTTTTACCACTTAATTAATATTTAACGTTGATTTATTTTTTTTAGGAAGAAATTTACTTTTATAGAATTATCAATTTAATAACTTTTTTATGTGGTAATTTTGCATTAACCAAGTAAGAATCTATATACAAATACTTATTGTATAATAATAATTATACAATATTGCTGATTATTGGGTAGGGTGCATGTGTAGCTCCAGGTTCTGGTTCTTGATATTTTCTGTAACTGCTGTTTTCCTATCTACATTTGCTGCTCTGTAGAAATGAAACGTCAAGGAGTGTAAACATGGAAAAAATGGTGCCATCACCACAGTAACCATGAAACATGGCCACACATAGGATAAAACTACTGTGAAGGTGAAAGTCAGCACTTTACAACTCCACAAAACTGGGATTTCCTATGGCAAATCAATAAAATAAAATGGTGACTGCAGCTAAGCATAATATTATTAAAGACTAAGAACATAAAAAGGCTAAACGTTTTACTGCTATGTAGGTGGTCTGGAATGTATTGGTGGTCTACTCCTTTCAGTTCCAGGTCAGTCAATCAGAGGAGGCTACAATTTATACTAATAAAGGAATGTCAACCACAGGGAATTATGTGGAGGCAATATTTTGCAGTATTTCATGCAGGACCAATGAGATCTATAATCTCACAATATGAGTTAGTATTAGGGTAAGTGCACACGACTTCTTTTCAGACGTAATGGAGGTGTATTACGCCTCGAATTACGCCTGAAAAGACGGCACCAATATGTCGGCAAACATCTGCCCATTGCTTGCAATGGGTCTTACGATGTTCTGTGCAGATGAGCTGTCATTTTACGCGTCGCTGTCAAAAGACGGCTCGTAAAATTACGCCCGCGGCAAAGAAGTGCAGGACACTTCTTGTGACGTAATTGGAGCCGTTTTTCATTGACTCCAATGAAAACCAGCTCCAATTACGTCCGTAAAAGACGCCGTGAAAAACGCGTGCACTTGTAAAAACGTCTGAAATTTAGGAGCTGTTTTCTCCTGAAAACAGCTCCGTAATTTCAGACGTATTTGGCGTTGTCGTGTGCACATACCCTTATAGCTAAAATGGTCACTCAAATAACTTTAAGGTCATCCACAAAGACCTGTGCAATCAGTGGGGTAACTATAGGGGGCACAATTTAAACCAGGCCTCGAAGCCAGGGTGTCCCGCGGCCCCCCAAACCACATCTATAAAAAGATACTATGCTGACTGAGGCCTATGTAATAAACTACACAGGCCCCCGTTACTACAGTGACTGACAGTATACTTACCCTCTTAGTTCCGGAGCGCAACGGAGGTCCTGACGTCTCTTCGCGTTATGACGTTGCAACGCTGTGCGCCGCGCATGACATCCCGACTCTGGATGGAGTCAGGACCTCCGCTGCAGCCAGAGCCGAAGAGGAAGGTAAGCATACTATTACTGTCTGCTGGGGCCCAGGTTGTCCAGTCCCTAAAAATTGATGGCCCATCCTCAGTGGTCCGACTGCGGGGCCCCTCGCCAATCACCTGTTTTGAAGGGGGTGCAGCGCTCGTACATTCCGGTCGCAGTGTGTCGACGATTCACAGTGTGAGCAAGTGACCGGAATGAAAGGGAAGCAGCACTCGTATGAGCTCTGCACCCGCTTCAAAATAGCTGATTGGCGAGGGTCCTGGCAGTCGGACCCCGGCCCATCAGCTATTGATGGCCTATCCTGAGGATAGGCCATACATTTTTAGGGACTGGACAACCCCTTTAAGCCTACCACATTGTGTAATCCTATTTTCTGGGCCCTGTATCTAAGCAAACCACATGGTAGGCTTAGATACATGGCCCATGTGTGATCCTGTCTGATGGGCCCT